>NW_019103861.1:162682-251935 GCF_001856785.1 Myzus persicae
AAAAAACATTTAAGTTAGGTATATACGTCACATTTTTTACATTCGTGGATAATATTTATATTTTTCCGATTGCCGTTTTAATTTGTAATTTTTTAAAGTTTTCCAAAATTCTTTTTACCTTTCCTTATCCAAGTTTTCATAATACCGTTCTATATTATTAATTATTGTTGTAGTCAATCGGTGTTCGAACGTTCTCGTTTACGACGTGGACTATGGCTATTATACCGGGGAGAGCACAAAAAAAAATTCACCATATGTAATACTTTTGTCATGTATTTAAACAAAATCTATGCTATACTATTATATTTTCTTGTAGCTTAACAAGCGAACAGGTGGTGAGGAAACTTATACAACTTTGTCATCCAGCATCACATCCTCAAAGTTGAGATAAAATAATGTACTACGTAGGGTGATTATTGTATCAGGTAATACCCATTTCAAATAATTATTAAATATCAATTCGATAATATTATTCATATCGAATATCGATAAATGCATTAAGTTATTACCGATGTATAAGCAATGTTAACGTATGTTATAGCAAAGGATGTCAACGTATTTAACGTGGAAAGGCCTTAACACTGTAGAAGTTTCCATAAACCCATTCCAAGTTAGAAAATAAAACTGGCCAAGTTTAATTTCAAATTTTTATTACCAGCTCTTTTATCTAACCACGGTGTTACAATCTCACATCAGGACGTTTGCGCATCGCTATTGTTACAAATGACGGATACAAATATTTTTAACTTGAAATTTTATAGTTTATATTCGTATTATGTTAGGTTTTGTAAGAAAACTCCGTTTTGAATAACCCTGTATAATAACACTGTGTACACAGTTTAAATGTATAAAAAAGTTCGAATAAGATTCAAATTTGAGTTCAAGTGAAGTTTGACTCATCCTATAACGGATGTCATCAGCTCTACGTGTGACATATTATACTCCATACCCACCAATATAGTAAATTAATATACAATATTGCTGCACCTGTCGCAGGTTCGAAGTTTATTAAAACACTTGTCTATTATACGTGTATGATATTATAACTCACAGCACGCATCCTATGCTCCTAGACAATATTGGCGTAAATACAGTGATAATTATTATAATCTCGAAGTATATACTGCAGGACATCCGACGTATTATCATATTGATTATTCGTGATTATTAATACTAAATACTAATATTGATAATCAATGGTATTACTCGTGTATCCGTGTACCTATACAATATAATAGGTGCTAGGCGCTCGGGGTTGTCAGTACGAGCAGATTCGTATTGGACATTCAGTCAGCGTACTATAAATTAATTTATTCCTATTTTCTATGTTTGTGGCTATATATACACTATATTATATACCATTTAAATGTAAAACTAAGTTTAATAAGTTCCAATAACATTCAATTTTGCAGAGTTCGGATGAAAATTTAAGTTTGGCCCATACCAGGTGCTTATCTAGCATTTTATTTCGGGGGGGGGGGGGATCGCCACCGATTTCCTTAATATATCATAAAATAACATTAATCACAACGAGTAGGTACCGGATTTAGAACAGGTGCCACTCCAAGCCTTATTAAATATGCCACCCCTACCACAAGAAATAAAATGTAGTATTTATTAATAATAAATCAATTTTATTATAAACAAATTAGGTTAGTAGTATAGTTATAAACAAAGCAAGTAATTATAAATTCTAAAAACAAGATATTTTTAATCTTATATTATGTTATCCATACAATTTTACAACGGACTTTTTTTTTTATGTCAAATTCACGGATTTATCTCTATGTTTTTTAAATATTATATAGCATTAATTTACACAGTTACATAAATGCATAAAATATTTATATGATTTGTTTTCAATTTCTTACAAAAATTACCTATCTGATCACGATGTATATTAGATACCTACTAAATATCAGTATTTAATAATAATTAATAAGTTGTAAACGCCTGGCTGGCTCACTATTGGCCAACTTGTCTAAAATCATATTGTCTGTTATAAAAATATTTCTGTGAATATTTAATAATCCTAAACCAACGAGACGATTCTCCGAAGTTAGGTTTCTGAAATACGTTTTTAAATACTGTAATTAACAAGTTAGACGACTTTGTCAGAGAAACTTTAAAAAAAAAAATCAAATATATTACCTTTTCATTGTTGAAAAATTGAGTTAAGCAATTCGAATGATACATATTTTCTCCATTATTAATTATTACTTAAAAATGTATGATAATATGAAGTTAAAAATAATTTTTATTTATTAAAATAATAAAAACATAAAAAACATAACATAATGTTATATTGTGGTTGTAATTAGGTAGTTAAGTAAGAATACGTAAATAACATACCAGTTTTACTTCTTTAGCCGTGGGAGAATAGTGGGAGAACTCATTTTCAACTATAGGAGCCAGATCTTCAGGATCAGAAGTTGCATTGAGTTGCATTTTTGCCTAAACTGTAAAAAAAGAAAACAATAAACATAGGTAATCATAATAATTTTGTAAATGTAATAACTTTATAATATAACATTAGGTCTAGGTAGTATAAATTACTTCTTTTTTACTGCGCAATACGAATGATAAATGTGTCGATTATTATTTAAAATGTTTAAATAATATAGAGTTAATAAAAGCTTTTATTTATTGTATAATAAATGTATAAAAATTAATTAAAAACACTTTCTTGTAAGTGAACCCAGTTCGTTATATAAATATTAAAATATTAAACAAACAATTATTAATAGTTTATTATAGTGGTATACCGTACACAAATAATATTTAATAATAATTATTAACTAATGGCCATGCAGTTGCCGAGTTTTTTTATTTGATCAATAAAAAAAAAAAAAAAATTATTATTTTGTTAATAAAATTATTTTTAGCACGGTCTTATAAGTGACTGTGATTTTCAGAAAAGCCGACTGTGCCTCTCTGCCTCTCGGCGATCGTTATCGACTGGTTTATAAATTTATAATAAGTATCTATGTTTCCCGATATTCGTATTAAACATGTCGCAAGTTAAAAATCTTAAAACACGTCTTGTCTACGAGTATGATTTATTACGACTTACAGCAAGCACTCTCCTATTAAACTCCTAGACATTATTGGCGTAAGTACCTATATAAAGTCATCATTATTTTAATATAATATAGTGTATAAGCTAAAGGACGTTCGAGTTTCCGGCGTATTACCATGGATTATTAGGCAATATTAAACACTTATATTATTGGAATATATTTCTATAATCAATGGTATTACGAGGTGTATCTGTTGTGTACTTGTGTATGCTCTCGGGGTGTCACAGCCTTTGGTTTTAATTTATTCCTATTTCCCATATTTGCAGTGGCAATATGCGATAAAACCTTAGTCTATGATATTATACACGTCGCATAATAATATAACTCCACGATATACATACAACGCATGTGTACCTACCTTTAATTATTTTCGATTTTAAATTTTTCGGCCATCCGACGACGCGCAGGTTACGAGGTCGGTCATCTATAAGCAAATGTCGCTAATGGCGACGACGGCGACGCGACTTTTCGGCATACGACGTGTACCTTATACCTTATAACTTATACCGGTACCGTGGTTGCGTACTTTACGCGACGCGGCCGTGTGCAGCTGCTGCAATCGAAGTAATTATTTTTCGCGAGACGAGAAAATGGAAAGACTCGCGTCCGTTATTTCTGCGGTGCGCGCCGACAGGAACTGCGACGGCGACGAGGGCAAACGAATAACAAACTCCGATGGAAACCTGTGAGTATATCATGTTCATATCGTATAATTTTGCGTATACATATATTTATAATTATAAATGTTACGTAGGTACAATGTATATAAATAATATGATATCCTCTGTAACCTGTATATACTAGTCGCGTACTAATACCGTTCATGTATACAGGGTGCATGTGAGTGTTTGCAATTTTATCGAATAGGTATAATATTTAAACGCCTATATAAGTTGCAGCTAATTGATTGAAAGTTATACTTACTCACTCGAAAAATACCGACGGGTTGATTGTTGAACTGTTTACACAGATTATCCATTTAGATATCATCTCTATTTAAAAGAATAAAAGAATAGCTGCGGTAGAGGACGGCACAACCGATAATGTGTTGACTCCGTTCTTAGTCGCAGTCGTACATCATGTCAAATTTAAATACAATTTCGTGTTATAGCTAGGTATTTAATGTCTGTTTAATATATTTTTAAACAGGTTATGTATTGGGATTTTAATAATATATGATCACACTCATAGCTCACTTAGAAATTAAACTATCGTAAAAATTTCAAAGCTCAAACACAGGCAATCAGGCAATGGCCAATGAGGTTCTTTTAAATTGTATGATACTATAATTTATTAGGTTATTCACAATAATATTTTATGAAGCTAACAACACAGCATTGATTTTTGCCGAAGAGAATTTGATAGGTATAATAGGTATGTTATGGGTATGGGTATATTTCGTATGTTATTGTTTGTAAAATCCCAACCGCACTATGTGGCCCCTTGTGGGTGTTGCTGCACACCCTCTTAAGTAGGTATTCTACACTTTCAGTGAATTTGCGTAAATTATCGGTGGGTTTCTAATAGATTTTTATTTATAGAGCACGGTAGGTATGAATATCACAAGTTTTACTTTTGTATTTAGGTTGTATTGCGTAGTGCGGTCCGGCAATGATATATTTTACCAATAATAAATTTCAATACACTTCAATCATATTCACCACAATCAATCATATACACGATAACAAGCGTGCAAGAGTTAGCCGCTACAGTGTTCGTCTCAATGGTGGTGTTCAAACTGGATCGGAAAAAAATCATCTTCAACACGGCGAACTATGATGGAAAACACCCTGTATATAGGTACCTATTTTATATTATTATTATATTGTCTTAAAGGTAGGTATTATGCCTATATAAAACGTACTATTATGTCTATGTGTAGGAACCTGCATATAACAATATAATATTATGTGTGCGTCATCGCTGTGTATAGGTTACGTATAATGTATATTATAATATAATAGGTGTACTTACCTATACATCATAATTATTATACCTACTAGTGTTTTACCCACACGGTGGGAACATCCTCTCGGTGCGAATTTATATTCGAGGTGGATGGCCTCCTTCCGTTTTCGCACCACAAGCTGACAGCCCGTTTAATGTAACACAGGCACACACAGTAGGTCTAGACATGTTATTAATTATCAATATCGTGAATTATACTCAGGCACGCAGCCTTGTAATATGGTAAATGTATTTACTGTAAATAATATAAACTTTAAATGAATAATGAATTGTTTAAAGTGTAGGTGATTATATTAAAAGTATAAAACCACTTAAGATTTCTGGTCGTATTATATATATGTAGGGCATTACATCCCAGTGGCATAGACAGAAATTTTCATGGGGGGGGGAGATATTTACTCATTAGCCATTGTCTCTAAAATAAATCGCAGTACAGTGCCCCCCGCACTAATACTATGTATAAAATTTGGGCAAGTGGGTACCGACCTGCTGTACACTAGCCAGTATAGGTAGGTAGGTGTCTAGAGGGGTCGATGTAATGGATGTTTTAAATTTAAATTCAATTGTTCAAAATCATTGTAAATGAAAAACGATTCTGGGCGAATAGAGCTCTGTCTACCTATAATATTAGGTAGGTATTAAGTATATTTCATGATATTCTTATGACAAAAGTATTTGATTTTACTATTAGGATAGTATTATAGACAGTGGCGCCAAAGTTTTGAAAATGTGGTGGGGCAATTTCGAAACTTCGTGGTCTCAATATATTAATTATTTAATATAGAAGCAGCTGCCCTAATATATATATTTACTCGTAATTACAGTGACGTGGATTTAATACACTCATGCTCATAATAAAGTTATGATGTGGCGACATTTTTAAAAAAAGAGGTCGGGCCATGGCCCGACGTTAGCATGGACTTCGGCGCCACTGATTATAGTAGATTTTTCCACATTCTCTTCTGCCAAAAAATTGCTTTTGAAAATGTCATACGAATATAAAATATAATAATATGCCTATTTTGTTAAAATTCTAAATTTTGACGATCATAAAAAAGTATTGCGGACTTATGTGCATAATTTTTTTAAATTTCCACCAACAACAACTTACGAGAAGCCTTGTATTCAATTTTGCTAACCTTTTTAACCAAGCAAAACATTTTTTACCGACAGTAAAAAAACTAATAAAAATCAAAATTTTCTTGTGTCCATAAATAGTTAAGATCGTCCATGTGTGGCTAACATGCACTACTTTATAGTCTTTTTTTAAAAATTTATTTTATTATTAAAAGTATAATTTATGGTTATAAGATCATACATTTTGAAATATATTCTTACCATTTAACTAGGAATCACATAACAAATTACTAGCCACTAGGTACTGATATTTCATTAAATTATAATCAAAGCAGGGCATGTTCACTATTTTTTTAAAACTAGGTTAAGCTAAGTTATCCTAATAGAATAGTTGATTGAGTTAAGTTTAAGTGATTTCAAAATATAAACAAAATGTTAGGAAAATATTAACTTTGCCAAGTTAGTCACTTTTAAAATTACTATCTATAATCTTTATATTTTGTAGGTACTAGCTAGAAAATAGTTGAGTTATGGTACCTACATCTATACAGGAATTTATTTTTATAAACCATATGTAATATAGCATATTAAATTAGATATAGATATTATATTATTTTATTCATATATTAGAGAAATATAAAATAGATACACAATTATCAATTACAAGAACCATTAAATGCTAAAAATGATTTTTTTTTAAATTTGTGGTCACCTTTTTAAGTTAATAGGTAACTTAGTTATTTTTTAACTAGTATAGTTATTGGAAAAAGTAATTGATAACTTAAGTTTTTAACTTATTAACTAATCATAAGTATGTTATTACCCAGATATTATAATCATTAATTAAATACTATGTAGGTATTGCTTTATGGTATTCAATTTGGTCATTTTGGATAAGCATTGACACATTAACAAATGTAGAGGGTGGTATACAGGTATAGAATAAAATCTACTTAACGTACATTTATGTTTAGCTGGTGGACTTATAAATACTTATTTAGTTTTGAAACACCTGCGATTGGTCTGATTCCTAAAATAGGTTTACTTACAAGTTGTAACTACACGTTTAACACGTCTGTTTAAACTTTAAAATGTATTCAAGTTTCTAATATACTATCTATTTATTATTTAAATACATTGTCTTTACTAATAATGAATATAAAAATAACTGTAGTGATTATGAAAAAATATTTATATATTTAGAGAAAATGTATTCACCACTATATTGACTATATTATACTTAATTTAAATATACCAGGTATAAGAAATGACTAGTTGTCTGGTTTAGGGTCCAAGCACCTAGTATCTAATAATATTTAATTTTAAATGTTTAAATAAATTTCATGTTAACAGGTTGATTACACTATGTGTAGTACTCCTGTACATACTGAGGAAAACACTAACTGTAATGCTTCATTATACATTTATACCTATATAATACCTATTTAGTATTGTATATGTAGGTAATTATTTTAAGCTAAAAATAATGACTGGTTAATTTAAAATATTTGGTACTAGGTACTGTTGATTATTTTAACATAAAGGAATGACACTTTTAAAAATGAACAATTAAGTCTAAACAAATTTATTTAAAAATTAACTAACATTATATAATAACAAATATTAATTTTGGAAAAATATATTAATAATATATACACTAGTATAATATACAATTTAGTAGAGAGTATTTAATCGAAAAATATAAAAACATATATTTATATAATTTTATATGTATCAGTAGCAGCATTCGTTATTGCAAATCTAAAAAGTATTTATGACCAATGAAGCCTTTGGATGATATTGTGTTTTGTAATGCTTCTTTGAATGAGTTTAATGGTAAAGTTTTGTGAGCTGGTGCAATTAACTTGCCATCTTTCATATATTGCAAGAGTTCATCATACATTTGGTTGTATTGCTCGGTGTTAATATTTTCCTTACGCCATCTTGTCATCCAAAAACCTCTGAGTTGAATATCTTTAAATATAAACGAAGCGGTTGGAACAATGACTGGTTCTCTCGACATACCACCATAAGTCACCATCACTCCTCCTTTGTTCAATGTACGTAAGACTTCTGTGGAACTTTTACCACCTACATTGTTTATCCCTAAACGTGGTTTTGGTAAAATCCCACTTTTAAACAAATCAGTAGTCCTAAATAAGAAAAAATTAAATGTTAATAGATTGCATAGACAACATAAAAATACTTACTAAAATATAATTATTATTTTACCTTAATTCTTCTTCAGTAAGTATGTATGAAGCACCTAGAGACTTAAGATGATTTTTCAAATTTTCCAAGTCTGGTTCAGGTCGTTTACGTATAATATTCACACTTGTATAGCCAAAAATGTTTGCCAATTGAATGATGTTCTGACCACATGCACTATTTGCTCCATTTTGTATGATAACATCATTTTTGTTTAGTGAAACAAAATCATGTAACATTCTATATGCAGTACACGGATTAGAAGAAATACCACTTAATGCATACACATTGGTATCTTTACTTACCTGAAACATAAGAATATAATTATTAATTAAGAACCATAATAGGAGATACATATCATAATGTATTCAGAATTTTCATGTAACATACATACACAATACACATGATAGCATGCTAACCCCATCAAATAATGATATTATTCAAAATTTTGTTTTTGGAATTTTTAAATATACCTTAAGAGGGTGTATTACCTACAAGTGTTGTCTCCATCTTACAGACGTACAACATAGGAAATTGTCGTTCACCAGTTTCAATAGTGTGTTGTTATTGATTTTGATCCGTCAACATTTTTAGAAAAATTATTAGCTAAATAATTTGTAAAAAACAAGAGAGTTTTCATTTAAAAACAGAAGTTTGCAAATACACTCTTTAAGTAATACAAAAAACCCAAACATTTTAAAACAAAAATATTTAAAAATTCCAAAAATTATTTGAATAAATTTATTTTTAAAGAAAAAATGAGGATGAGTTGTTTTGGGAATCACCCTAATTATTATGATTTTTGTTGTTAACTTTTATAACATAACAAGGCATTCAAAATCAAATATTTTACTTTCTTTTATATACTACTCACTTTTCTTAGTAGCTTAGAATCGAACACACCAGTTGTACACCAAGTACCCATAGCACCATCTGGTATAACTCGATCCCCGGGACAGAGATTCTTAACGCACGATCCAACTGCCAATACATCTCCGATTCCTTCAAAGCCCCCAGTAGCAGGCAATGGCGGTTTCACGGGATACACACCTTGAATAGTGTTAATGTCTGCAGGATTGACTGGAGCAACAATCATTTTCACCAAGACCTTAAACGTAAACAAGTAAACATATTATTATGAAGCTGATTGTTTAATAATTATCAATCGCATCATACCTGTTCGTCATCAAGTTTGTCGGGTAGCGTTTGCTCTACAAGATTTGCAACTTTTACGGGATCGCCATATTCTTCGTACACGATTTTGCGACAATGCATGTCACGATGATGGTGTTTGGCCACGAGAGTTCGCAAAACTGTTGTTTGGCCGACCGAACTGCTCAACCGAAATACTCTGTGGAACATGGCAAACCCAGGGCACCGAAACTATTATTTATGAGTATGTTTACTTGAAACCACGATGTGGATCGTCGACGGCCGGAATCAAATAACAAATTCTCCAAGTATTTGTTTTCCTACTCCTACTTGTGAAATGAAGCCGTTTAGAAGCAAATAAATGAAAATTCCAGTTAACTAGGCACTCCGCAGCCGGCAGTGGCGTAAGAAATTTGTAACAGTGTAATCAGATAATCATGAATGTACGATAACCGATATCAGTTTAGCACAATCATCATAATATTATCAACTACTCTAGAGATAATAAAATCCGTGACGAGAGAAGAGATAAAACCTTAGATCACAAATTACAGTTTACCTTTACTTGACGGAAAATTTTACTTACGAATTTATTTCGTCATGCTGTATTGTTGTGAATACCAATGGTCCCAGTTATTTATATAATATTTTAACAGCAGATGCTACAAATAGCAGCCTTACTATAAAATTATTATTTTTAAAATAAAAAAGCGGGTAAGTGGATGTCGCTCTACTCTTTTTTTTTTTGATAAAGGTAGACAAAGTTGTAAGGAATTTCGTATCACATTTTTAAACCTTAGATATAAATAGAAATTTTTTTATGAATTTCTAGCTAAATATAAATCGCTAATTTTCGTGATTTTTACGAATTTTGTTAAAATTCTAAGTTTAAACACTCATAAAAAATTATTGTGAATTTACGCTTAACTTTTTTTTTTAAATTTTTTTAAACTTGTGTAACTAACAATTTATTTAATATTTATTACGATATGTATTCCTACTCTCATCATATATACTTATTGTGCTCCTATGTATATAGATTGTATATTCCAAATAAAGAAAAAAAAATGTTCATTAACAACAACTTAAAAGGAACCTTGTATTACATTTTCAAGCATTTTGACTGAACAAAATTTTTTTTATCGACTTGAGTTTAACAAGCTCAAATAATAATCGAAAATTTCATATGTCTATAAATAATTCAACACAAATCAAAATATTTTGAAAATTGTATGGTGTATAGAAAATATGTACACACATATTCAGTGAAAATTTGATGTGTCTACGGTCATTTTTGTTAGAGTTACACTAAAAACTAAAATCGATTATTTCAAAAATGATTTTGTGGAAAAATTCCCGTTTTTTCTTAATTTTTTGTTTGATTTTCCTGTTGCTTTTGAAAACTATTGAGAATTTTAAATTTTGACCTCTGGAATGCATCAACTAGATTCACTTTTCTATCAGAAAAGTTGCTGTTGAAGAAAATTGAAGCACTTTTACTACAATAAATCGTGATGAGAGACACAAAAAAAAAATATAATAACACACATCATTGTAAAGTCAATACATTCATCGTTCCGCTCAGAATCTAAAATTAGTGATATTTTCTATTATACAAAATGATTATGATAATTGACCCAAAGAATCCAAGAGCGAGGGAAGTGCCCTTACTCCCCCCTTCAGACGCCTTTACAGTAAGATATTATACTTAGATCATATACTATGATCCAAGATTAAAATATATAAATCAAAGTGGTCCGGCGAGCTACAGTAGTACCTACCACACTAATAAGAGTGGTTGCTGGTTGGTTGGCTGGTAAATTATTATGATACACAGGCTGCTTGATAAAATGTCTAGCTAATTTTAAAAAAAGGATCAAGCATATCAAAAACACCAATAACCAGGAGGCCAACGAAAGAGAAGTTAACATAAAATGATAGAATTGGATTCCGAGGAAGACAAATAAAAGAATTGATGAAAAAAAACTTCGATATTAAAAATAAGAATGCTTATCAAAATTGTATAGTTGCTGTTTTAATGTTTTAAAAACAAACAATTTCCATAATATGGATTATTTTCAGTTTATGGTCTACAAATTTATTTTAACATTATTGTGTACTCAAGTTTATGTGAAACAACAAATTTCAAAACTGAAATACGTTTTCAATAGACTGCAAAACACTTTAAATCAAGACAAAGTGGACACATTTTTGTTGAAAAGATACTTTTTTAAATATTAAAAATGATGACCTAATAATTATGGTAAAAATATTTAACTTTTAAAGTTATTTTCTGGTTACTATTTTAATACCTAGATTTAATTACCGCAGCCAGGGGTAGATATATAGATACTAGAATCTTATAAATATGTTTGAATTACTATGATACAATCGAATTACAGTAGTTTTTATTAGAAGTTTTAAAAAAAAACTAGGATTCAATTTCGGTTATTATTAAGTTTTATTGTCTATTTGTTTACTAAATATTTACAAATAATAGCACTTACAAAATATGTAGTTCAAGTTCTATCATATACTATGTGACTGTATCGTCGTTATACGGAGTTTGTTTTTTGTTATACGAGCTCATATTTTAGACAATATTTTAAAATTAATTGGTACCTAGAGACACTATATTTTTAAATCACATTTAAAAGAATTTATTATGGTTTTTGCTGCTTTTCAAACTAATAAAAGAGACTCCTAAATTTCTTTTTTATAGGAATATAAAATAATCAAATTTTTCAAAATTTGGCTTCAGACTTTACCGCCTGTATCTATGTTTTTCGGTTTACTCAAATGTAATAATTTTGTGAGCAAATTGCTTTAGATGATATTTTCGTCCTCGGATATAATCTAAACAATTTTAACTACATTTTTTTAGGGGGAGGGGGGGTACACGTTTTCGGGTCTATAATCTAAAAGACTATGCACTTAAAACTCGCTCCTTACTATTCATCGATGGTAGTTATCATATTCAATATCTCTTTGTTATATTTCACTGAATGAAAAGTATAATTTTCAACTTTTTAAATTAAATCACGTCTTTTATAATATAGTGTCATTGCATCAACCACTTATTAAACTACATAGGTTGAACTATTACAATATTCACACCAAAGACTTAATATTATTTATATTATGTCTATGGTACATACAATCATTTAATATGATAAAATAATTCAAAATTGATTTTAGTTTGTAACTAATTTATTTTACAATTATGTTCTACGAATATTGAACCAATAATGTCATACACATCGTATATAGGCACCTATATACTAATGTAGTGTACACAACTACACCACATATTGTTGGCTGTTGCTGTGCACCTGTGTCCATCGATTTTTCCACTTGTAACGCATAAAGGACAAAACTAAGTTTTGGTTCAAAGAATCAGGTTAACTATACATATATACTGCTGTATGTAGAAATCGTAAACGATATAGTCATATATAGATAACTTATAATGAATTGTGGTCATATTATAAACATATTTCAGCGTGATAAATTCTAGAGAAACATTACGATATGCATATTTTGCATTGGTTTACCTGTAGTTTGCTGGGTAGTGAACAGATGGCCAAGCTCATTTCCTTTTATCGTGTACTTACCTTGATACTATATTTTATAGTAAACCTACAGATTTCTAATTTCTAAATAGTCAATAATATTTTAATATATTACTTTTAGGTTTTAACTTATACTTAACATATGACGTTTAGAACACCTTGAATATTTATATACTCGTTGTATTCTTCCATCAGGTTCTAGTACATAATATATTTACGATCGCTGATATATTTACTGGGTGATTCTTTCATCATAAATCAATCATAATTTCAAAAAGTATTAATGTTTTTGAAAATATTATTTTCACATGATTTCAAGTTGATACAAAAAACCTGTTTTTAAAAAATAGTATTCATATTTTAAATATTTTTTATTAGTTTAGTTATAACTATGTATTTAAAGTTTAGATGAGCGGCGAGTGGGTGGTACGAGGTTACCCCGCAAAATGTTGATACTCTACTTCGCTCATCTAAACATTAAATACTTAAAAAAATAAAAAATAAAAAATACTAAATACATTAAATACTCATAAGCTACTCGCCGTAAATTTGATTTGTATGTATCGAAATACGTTCTGCTTTGAAATATAAAATTAAAATCCTGTTGCCTTTCAAAAAAAGTAAAAAACTTAAACAATTATAAATATAACAAATATACCTGTATATTTTATTAAATGTTATTTTGTTTTCAAATAATGATTGGTTCGTTGGTTCATGTTAAAAGAATGATCTGGTATTGTTGATTTTATTTATTTACTGTCCGTAGTTATTGTACATAAATATTGTATAAGAAATTATGATTTTATGGTGTTGTACCTAATGTTGTATTAAAATCCTTTTAGAAACCGGGACTTCAACACTCTCGCAGAGTGCTTTTTCTTAACTTGTTTAATATTACGTTTCGCAGTAGCGTCTGTACTTCAGTGTATAGGCTTATAATAGTCTCTTAAGCCCCTAGATAATAATTTGATCAAATTGGATAATTCAATACGTCCTGAATATAGCAGTTGCAACAGTAACCACCCTGAATACAATGCACTTATGTGGCGGGGAGGGTTAATAAACCTCATATCACCTTTCATATGAATAGATTTCAGGGCGGTGAACCTAATATAATGACGTGGTATGCCCTATACAAACTTTCTAAAATATATTTTTTAATAGACTTTAAATTTCAATAAATACTATATATACGAATGTTGAGTATACATTATAAATAAAAATGTAAATTAAATCCATGCTAAGATTAGATTTTTAACGTGATCATATATTCATACCTTTTGTGCGTTGAAAGCGATGAACTTGGAGTATACTCAATGACCATCTATATTGTCTGCGTATTCTGGGGACTGTACTTTTAAAATTATAATTGACAATTGTAGTTCTAAATTTATTATAATATTATATAATGCATATATAAATTTATTTACGTGTATTGATGTATTTATGCTCCTTTGCAGTATTATTAAGTTTTATTAAAAAATATGATAAATATTGAAACGTCAAAAGCAGCGAGTAAATGCAATTTATAAAATAAAAGTTTGTTTACACATAAAATAAAATTATAACTTCAGATCTTTGTAGTTATTTATGTTTTATTTTTTTCATATACATTTTATAAAAGCAAATAAAATTGAACAATTTTACTATCAAAATTAAAATTTGTGATAATCTATTGAATTCTATTCAGCTTTAATAAAAGAGTATTTACCATTAATTGCAGTTGCGATTTTAAAATACTCAACTTTAAAAAGAAAATACTTTGTACCACAATTTGTGGTTAGCTTTTAGTAAAATATTATTTTTAGATCTAAGTTCATACATAAACGTTCCAGTTTCTTTTTCAATCGACGTCATTGTGTTGAAAAATATTAAAATCATTTCAAAATAGTCATGTACATATTTTATTTCCACCGTAGAGTTTAATCCAAATAACGTACTTGGTTTTAAACCTGGATATGCATCGGGTTTATAATTTTTTTAGTAGAATAGCGTGTAAATTGAAAAATTGTTTTTGGGTAGAACACGATTCCGCACGGTCCTTATCAGCGTGCCGAATCGGACACATTTTAAGGCACACGATTCCGTACGTTTTGTACCCAAGATTTTAGTGCAATATTGCCAGATTTCCATAAGGTTATGTAGATTATTTGACTATTTGACTATTTAACTTAGTTATAAGTTAAAATGTCATAAGTACATTTTGGCGTTTTGCTTGTACCTACGTAACTATTAGTGAGGGTCCAAAGAGACTATCAGATTTTTCCGGCCAGTCGCAGTGTTCATCCGCCTTAAACAACAAACAACGTTTAGATCGCACTATCAACGAATATAACGAATATTTGATCTATAAAAATAAAATAAAATATTTATCAAGTATTGCCAAGGATTCCAAGGTATCAAGTTATAATTATTTTTAAACAATTGTATGGGTGCATATTTTTTTTACAAATTGACAAATTTTTAACTTTTTTTATAACGTTATTATTTAAGAAAACTAAACGAATTTACAATAATAATATATGGCAACATTGCACAGAAAATCGTACGTAATCGCGTTGTTTTTGGGGTCATTTTGACAAATCATAGTTTGATCAAAATCGTACGAAATCGTGTTCCCAAAAAGGTAAAACGTACAGAATCGTGTTCTACCGTTACTAACCTTGGGTTATTTAAAATATTATCGTTATAAATAAAAATATATTGAGTTATATGACGACTTTATGAAAGCTATTGATATCTATAATAAGAAAAGAAGGAAATATAATATAGAACAATATGAACACCTTACTTGAGACTTTTCAAAACAGATAAAGGTAGGCGTAGAAAGATTTTTTTAAGCTTTCGTGTTGTTTTATTTTCCCACTGGCAGATGTGAACTGACATGCCTTTTGAGCAAATCAATATTAAGCTGGACAGGCATTTATTAATTCCACGGCTGCTGCACAAAATTCGCATTTATTTTGAATCTCACAATATTTCGGTGCACTTGGGTATGAAGTTAACACTTCTCTCAAAATTAAACACAATATTTTATCAAACAAAAGATTTTTGAGTATTTTTGATCGAATCGCGATCGAATTACTTTTGCTATGCGATTTTGCAGAGGTTATATTTTGTTTATATGCTATGTTAAAGTCTTAAAAATGAAGACCACCCATCAATTATTTTGTTGAAGTCCATTTTCATGATCATTTTTTGTTGTAAATATTTTCAAAAAGTTGAAAATCATAAAAATGTATATTTTTTCATATTAATTTCTTATCAAATAAATCCTTTGTTATTATAATAAAATTATAACATATAGTATATTTAACATACATAATTATATTGAATTGAAAACTGTGTAGGTTCTTGTATTAACATTAACTTATTCAAATATAATATAGTATTAATCATAATATTCGAAATACAAAATACCTTTATTTAGGCAATAAATGAGCATTTTTTTCTATTATTTAAAAAAATTGAATTTTTACTTCAGTACAGTATACAAATTTAATGTTGAGTGTTATGTATATGTTGAGGATATAGGTTTTCCTACATTTTTTGATTTTTCCATTTTTCGTTATTTTTCGTTTGAGTTATTTCCACAATTTTACAGTAACAGATTTTGATAAGTAAACTTAGTTATTAGTTAGAATTATAAGTCAGAACTATTTATAATTGATAAAAATGTTTTATTTGATATAACCTATATACTTAAATCTGATTTCATATTTTCTGTAGTTTAATTAATGATTAAATAATAATAATTTAACTAATATACCAACCGCACAGCCTCAAAAATGAATTATGTTAAGAAAAATACATTAAAAATAAGATTTTCAAGATTTTCATAAAATGTTTAAACTTACATCTCTAATTCTTTACTTCATGACTCATTAGTTATTATGTAATAGCGAAAAATGTTTGCAAGTGCAGTGCGTTAAATAGAGTGAGTTCTATTAATTACCTTGGTATATTTATTGATGAGAATTTAAAATAATACGTATTCGCCAATATTTAATTATATCAATAATAGTGTACTTAGTACATTTTTCTAGAGTTATAAGTCTTTTAAATCTATTTTAAATGACAAACCAAACGAATTCACTTACATTGCACTAGAGTCTAGTGACTAGACCAACCCTATTCTTTCATGTGGAATTTCTTTTCGGGTTTACTCACTCTCAAAATCTTCAAGTAACTTAAAACTATCACTACTCAAATTAGTTGATTTTTACTAAACCTATTATATGATTTCCTTCGGATCACTTGTATAAAGAAATACAATTTTTAAGTTTTGAATTATTGTATTAAAAAAAAACATTTGCTTGGTATTTAAAAAAACAATGAAAAGATGTATTGATATTTCATGACATAACTTTAACATATTTTTATAGCAGAGTAACAGAAAGACTTGACAAATAAAATAACTTTTTTTCTGATCAATATTTTTAATTGTTTTTTTCGTATAGAATTTATTGACTTGTGAGCTACACGCATAAAATAGTGGTATTTTTGTATGATTTTTTAAATTTCAACATTTTTAGATGTAAGACTCATGATATGAGAAGTAATTACTTTTTAAGACAATATTTTGATTTTAACAAGTACCTAATTAAATATTTTTAAAAAGTAGGTATACTTTTTGCATTAAAAATGTTTTTTACGACTAGATCATCTTTGCTTGACAAAATAAATGAGATCTCAAAAGATTATAAAAAATAAACAACAAATCTAACTTAAATAAAGATTTTTAAAAAAAAACTAGATTTACAAATTGGCCATTTCGAAATTTTCAAAAAAAAATGTATAACAGATTCAACATTTTTTATTTTCAGTATTAAAAAATAAAAACAAAAATGATATATAAAATTTTTTGTCGATTTTGATCATTTGTCGAGTAACTGAAACTTAATAAATGAAAAAAAATTAAAATTATTCATTTGTACAAAAATTATTTCATTTGTCTTTTGTTCCTGCTTTTACATTATGTATATTAGCTTAATTTTCATGTTGTAGTATGATTAGCTATTTTTTTTACTTATTTAATATAATTATAGCTGATCAAGCACAGCTTTTGGTTTTTGAGTAGATGTTACTTTGTGCCCAATTTGTAAATAATGTATGTAATTGTTGATGTTTCTTACCAACAATAAATAAATGTATTTCTGAGTAATGATCGAATCGAATCGATTCTCATGAGATCTTTCAGAGGTTATATATTTTGTTTGTACTCTAAGTTGTAATTCTCAAAAGATGAATTTACCTACCTTTTATGTTGCACAACTTATAATATAATAGTTAAGCCTATGTGTGTTTGAATGTTTCGTTAAACCAATAACAATTTATTTTCGTAATACTATGATTTATGGGAGTTTCTTGTAAGCTGTTCAAAGTAAATAAATTTCAAAAATACAATATTAATTTTCGACCGAATATAAATACCGTCTCTCAGTCCAATATATAGTAGTGAAGTATTTTTACCATATACCAACAGTATGTGCTTGAATAAACATGCGAATAATTTAATGGGTCGTAAAAAAAAATAGTACAACTGAGCTTAATTAAACTTAAATATCTTATTGCTTTATTTCTAACAATCTGCTCATGCAATGTGTATACGGTGATTAATACAACCTGTGGAGGGGTTTTTTTTAATAGCGCGTATACATAATTATTTTAAATGGCAATTCAGAAGTTTTTTTAATTTTTTTACTCTTTTAAACAAACAAAAATAATTTACAACTATATAATATTGTGATAAGTGAATTTAAAATCATAATGATATAAATTAAGGGAACAGATTTATATGGAAATGCATGCATATATGCTTTGGAAAAAGTTATTTGAAATTTAATGAGAATTTTTCCCGATTTAGATAATTTTTATTAAAATAGCACTAATTGTATTTTGTATACTTTGCATATTTAATACATATTTGTAATTTTAAAGTGTATATTTTTGTTTCATCTTATTTTTCATGTCCACAGAGTACTTATGAGTCATGAAAATGGGTAATAATTATTTATTAGGTATTAGATATTTAATAATAATGTAAACTATCGGTGTACAATATTTATAACTATAAGATTACAGCAGGTTGTCAAATATAAGATTTTTAGATAAGACAATTTTTAATCATCTATAGTGCAATAATCTAAAATATGAATGACATGTTTTTTCTTATTTTATTAATGTGGATTAAGAATGTAATAATATTGGTGAAGACGACGAAATAATCTCTTTTTAAAACTTACTTTTAACATAACTAAAAAAAAATTGTTTAGATTAAATTTAAGTACATAATTTGTTATATTAAAATATTAAGTATTTATTACAGCATTTTTAGCATATTTTGAGAATTTTTTGTGCATATGAATCTGTTCCTTAAATTTAATATAGAGACAAATATTAATAATATTATTTTTAGTATTTAACAGTTTCATACCTAAATATTCATGAATTCTGAAATCTGACGATCTGTTCAAAAGAGTAGTTTATAAATTTATATAAAATATAATATTTATTTATCTATAATAATAGGTATAATGTATATGTATTATTGATACAGAATGCGTGCAGCAGAGGTGCAGTGTCATCGAAAACGTTTGTACGAATAATGACACATAGGAAATTGGTTTTGCGGCTACCATTTTCGTCAAAGGCTACAAACGTCAAAAGCAATACGACAACTACTACAATAAGTATGTACATATATTTTGTAAAACCTTTTTAATAACGGCGAATTGTAATCTGTTGTGGACTTCGGTGGGTGGGCACTCGGGTTATACACAAGAATAGATTTTAATACGACGTTTTAAAAAACTCATTGGAATGAACAAGCAAGTACAAATCATAAAGCATTATTGTTGTTGTGTACTTCAGGTCGTCCGATTTATCGGTCATATAGTAAATGCAGCATAAGCGTATGACATGTAATTAAAATATGTTTAAAATTAATTTTTCGTTTCGCTTTAAACTGCCACAAGAATTAAGTAGAAAAAAAGCAAAAACATTATCTCAGATTTATTTCAATATTAAGAAGGTAGCTAGAACACATATTTAACTAATATTAATATTGATCAATTATAATTTTATAATTCATAAGAATTGTCTAAGCTTAACAAGTCCTACATAAAATATTAAATGTTTTTGAATTTCTGTAAAAACATTTTTGAGAATTATAATTCTTAGTAGGTCTATATAATTAACTAAGTCAGAAATTAATCGTTCAAATTTTGATTTAACAACATCAACATTTTCTGCTCAACAATATAGTACTTACAATTAAAAAGGACTGTACTTATTGAAAAAAATGACTTTGTATTATCAAAGCCCACTCAGCCCACAGGACACATAAATGGTATACAAATCAGAATTGTAATTAGTTTAAAATTAAAATTAGGATGAGCATGGTTGGAAAATCACTTTGTACATCCGCTCACTCTTCTCCAAGTTTTTCATTACCTTAAAAATATGTGTTTATAATTATAAATCCGGTACTTATATAGTTTTGCACTCTCAAACATAGCAGTTAAAAATACACCCCCCCCCCCCCCCAACGAGGTGGTATTTTATTTTCTGTTCTTTACAATATTGTTGTATCCGATCAATCTATTCCACCCCAAATATATCAGTAGCTGACTATGAGGATGACAAAGTGTATTACTATCAACTAGTATACTGACCCTTACTTATAGTTTCAATAGTACGAGAGACTAATTAAAAAAAGGGCCGTTAAAAATAAACTAAAATAAACTCCCTATAAGTAGGTACAACCTTTACCCTCAGATTAACTAATTTTCTAATGTCACTCTCTACGTTATCTCGATCATATCTTGCCTAGTATCTTTCAATTATTGAAAAATGTCAACCAACGTTTAACTTGGTCTAAGACAATAAATCTAATAAGCGACATTCAAAAAACTGAAAACGGTTAAAATGCGTTAAAATCAATGAGTTACTATACTTTCTTCCTAATTTTTTTTTCAAGTCACATGCTTTTAGATTTCTAAACATAAGTTTAGAACACTTTATTCCCTCGTTGTGTCCATAGTCTCGTTAGTTATAGAACACTTATTGTGTAAGTATTTAATAAACTAACAAAAAATCAAAATATTAGGGTTACCAAAATATTCTGTTTAAATATTGCATTTGGAATTATAGTTTATTGCGTTGTATTTACGGGAATTTAGCACTCACAGTCTGAGTTTTCTCAATTTGTTTAATTCTTATCATATATCACTATTTATTATTATTTGTTTATTTGTTTATTATGATTATTGATGTGTATATTTGATACAGATTGTATAAATTCAATGTTATGAGTATTATTATATGTACCACATAAGTATATTATGCATATATTAAGTGGGTATCAGTAGGTAGTTTGACATATTAAATTTGGAAAAAAAAGTTTTAATTATTTACAACTATTACATGTTCTATAGTAGAATTCTTTATTTTATTTATGTAATAAATACTTTTGTCTGATATTTTAATCGATTTACTGGATGAACTGAAATAACATTTTGGGACGTTCAAGTTAAAGCGATTTATTATAATGTAGAATATATTTTAACGAAACCGTTTTAAAAAATAATTAACTTCAGTGAACGTATTATTGATTAAAAACATCAAGTAATAATAAATACATATATTTTTTTTATACTGTCGACGGCTAAGGTTAGGTTTTATTTTATTACATACTAAATCGTTTAAATTACTGAAAAATTACTGATGTAGACATCAAAGTACGTATGTCATTATCATATTTAATTTAAGTTTATACTTTTTTATCTTTTACAGTACATAAATATTTATTATCCTATTATATATATAAAATACAGGCTATAACACGAGGACCTGAAAAATTAAATAACCTTTGTTCAAATTAATATTAAAAATTGTTTTTTTAAATTTAATGCATTGTTTATGCTATACGCCTATACGTCACGTGTAGTATAACATATATTATTTTTATTTTTTAATACTAAATAAAAAATGTTTATTATACGTGTAGTACAAGAGTCAATAAATTACATAGTTTATAAAAACAAATAAATAAAAATATTGATTAGAACAAAAGTTATTTCATTTGTCAGGTCTCTCTGTTAGTTGTTACATGTCTTTTCATTTAACGTAAGATACTAACATTTTTGAAAATACTACTTTTATATAATTTTAAGTTATTTCAAAACAATATTTTTAGAATAAATTTATATTTTTACTACTTGTCTAGTTATTTTGATTCTCATAAGAATAACAACGCATGTTTTTAATTTCATATTCCGAAGCGGAATATTATTCCAAGCAATTTGATTTATAGTAATCAAATTTCGAACAAGTAGTTTATCATAAGTATTTAAAGTTTAGTGGACTAATATTTTGGGTGATACTCCTGGCTACTCCGCATTCAGTTGAACGTGAATTATCTATAAGACTATAACTCATAAGTTAAATGTCCAAAATTCGTACCTACTAAAAACAATTCTACTTTGGAATATAATAGGAATCAAAAATTTAAAAAAGTAAAACTTTAAAAAAAAAATGATAACAAAAAATACTAAAATACATATACATATTTAAAAATGTTATTTTTTAATGCTTCAAAATTGTATAAAAAAATAAATACTGAGAAACTTATACGTTAAGTAAATCACCAGTCTCGCTTCTTAGATTCCTAGCTACCTAATAGGGATTGCAACACAATATTATATTAATCACGTTTCGACTTGAGTCTTGTGACTTAAGTCAGTATTTCAGTGATTGAATGTATATGGTTTTCCCAATGATAAAACTTACGCGATCCTATGACACTTTAATATATTACATTGTAATATTTTGTTGTACACTACAGTACAATACGTACCTAGTACTTACTAATATGTATATCGTGTTTAGACACACAAGTTATACAGTATGATTATCCAAGCACACTAACTCCATTTTTTCTGCTTCAATAATGCAGTTATTCAAACCTAGTTTGAGGAATTCCTACATTTTCTTTGCAACCATATTTTTAAATTCTTGAGATTTTGGTTCTACTCGAAGAGTGTCATGTGAAGATACAAATTTCTGTTGTTCAAATGGGACTCCCCCCTCTTCCTCTCTTCCTTAAATTAACTAGTGGATGATTTTTCGAACATTGACGTATCAAGATTAAAATTCATACGAGTAGTTTTTGAGTTATTCAACTAAAAATAATTAAATATTAATAATATTGTACTAAAAATAATAGGTCGTTAATCGTGAGTTTAGAATATTTAGCATCTATAGTGATTCGAACATTTTAGTGATTAATATTAATCGATCAACATGAATAATTTGTAAAAAATCGTCCAATAAATAGTATGATAAATACTAGATTCAATTCTATGTCTAGGTACTAAAGTGTACTTGAATATATTATTGTGAAACCATTTTTAAGGATTATATAATATTATCCGTAATATAAACATTTTAACAACTGAGAAACTATTCGTTCACATTTTGAATTAGGCAGATACATCAAAACATTTATCCTCGGCAGGACACTCCTCTAGTAGTTTTTAAATACAAGAAATTTCAAGGATTTTAAAATGTGGTACTTCAAGGGCCTGGTGCCACAGATTTTTCAAATTGTTTACAAATTATTTTATACCATTATTTTAAATAAAAAAAAAATTGTGAAGTTCAGAATTTTTAAATAATAGAATAAAATAATTTGTTAAAAAAGTTTAAAATTGTCTTATTTTTTAAGACATATCATTAAGTTTGAAATTAAAGTACTAAAAAATTATTATTTCTTAACTGTTAGTTCATAAAAAAAAATCAAATTTGGTTCATCTTCATTCTATGACATAAAGTCTAAGTATATGTTCTAAAAATTAAAAGAATCGATTTTTAATGATTGCATTGTTATTGAAGCATAAAAAAGAGGGTGAGTATGATTGGCGGACCACCCTGTATAAATAATTATTATGAGTTTAATGCGTTTGTTATGATAGATATATTGTGTTATAATGAGTTGTTTTTTTTACCAACGACTGTTACAATAATTCGTAAGTAATATCTACTGTTGTATAATTATATGACATGCCTGGTTTGCCTGGATCGATTTGATTTTTAATAGGTAATTCTCAAGTACACGTACACGGTGACTTTACCCTCGACGCGAATGTTAAACCAAACATTTTTGTTTTATGCGTAAAATACAATATTTCGAGGAACCGCAGTCGCATCGTATCGTGTGCTGCAGTCGCGCGTGTTTTTTCCGCAATAAAACAATAACAACAACAACAACAACAACTACAATAATAATAATAATAATAATAATAATAATAATAATAATATTATTATAATATTATATGATATGTATATAATACATAATTCGTTTTAGTCGAGCATGTTGCGTCCCAAACTTTTCGTGCTGCCGCCGCCGCCACGGCGTATTACCCCGCAGTAGTCAGCTGCGACAATATTCCAAAAGTACAAAAGCTCCCTAGCGGAGTGGAGGCGGGCTTTATAATATTCGGTATATAGCACGCAGCTGCAGCACAGCTCCGGTCACACGCGCGCTGCGGCACGTTACAAATTTTCCGTCCGACATGTGTGTTTTATATGCCGAGCACACGCCGCTTATGTCAAATGAGCGCAACGAATACATATTATATATGTATGTATGTATGTTTGTGGGAGTGCTGGTGTGCGTGCGTGTGAGTGTGTGTATACGCGCATATGAACTTAACGATCTTAACCCGTTTTTAGTTGTTCCCTTAAATATAATAGTAATAATGTTGTATATATATTATATCGCGTGTGACGCCTGCACTATGTGTGTGTGTACGCAACTATACTGCAGATATTGTCCCTATCTGTAGGTACTCACTTCAATACGAGTATATTCACGTATAGGCAGAAAGAAAAAAACACACCTAAAAATCGAAAACATTTTATTATTATGATATTATTATTTCATGTTTTACATGCGTCCCGGTAGACGACGACAGGCCATAATAATTATACAAATGTACTATATACTTACATATAGGTGTGCGCATAAACTAAAGTTGGTCCAAAGTTCTAAACATCACCGGCTCAAATGAATATAGTACGGGTCCCGCGACCCCTTATGTGAACAAAAATCTACATTTTTACTTTGTATAATATATGAAAAGACGATTTGTGAAAGTACAATACATACTTATATTTGTTTGGTAGCAGATGGAAACGTCGATGACGTTGCAATGCATTTAATAGTAAATAACTACACGTTATTGGATTTACTCGTATAAAGGGTGATTATTCTTCGAGCATGTTCACCTCCCCTACCCCCATTTTGGCCTTAAATAATTAAAGATAAGATCATATTTTCAAATTGCTAGCATTACGTTCGCTTATGTCAAATGAGCGCAATGAATACACATTATACATAAATATATGTGTGTGGGTATGTGCATACAACAATATGAACTTAACGATCTCAACTCATTTTTAGTTGCTCCCTTAAATATAACAATAATATTATATATAATATATATATATCGCGTGTGACGCATGTACCGTGTGGGTACTGTGTACGAGACTACTGATACTGTCCCTCCCCGCACACACTATAATACAAGTATATGCATATATAAGCAGAAAGGAAAAAAAGTATACCTCAAAATCGATAATATTTGTTGTTATGGAATGTATTATTTCGTATTTTATACTCTTCACCGTCGACGATGACATATTATCATTTTATAATAGCTAGATATATAATATATTTAAGTGGCTCCAAAGTTTTAAACACATGCCCTCATCGGACCAAATTAATATACATCAAAGACCTTCATATATGTGGCCAAAAGTCAACATTTCTACTTTGTATTATATGGAAAGACGATTTGTACAATGCTTATATTTGTTTAGTTACCGATGAAAACACAAATGATACTGTAATGCATATTTTAGTAAATCATTTCACGTTATTTGATTCATTCAGATACAGGATGATTATTGATTACAGAGCATGTCTCCTCCATTTTTACCTTAAATAAAGAATTCATTCAAATTCTAGTTTTTGTAATTTTGAAATACATATGTACTTACAACCCATATTTTCAAATTATGAAATTCTTGTACTTACCTTCCACTTAGATATTAAAACTAAACTAAAAGAGGACCCTCCCCCGTTTACTGTAAATTATTTAGTTTTTCAGTTCTAAAAAATAGTTTTACAAAAATATAAAATACTTATAGTTTTGGATTTAGTATTTATTATACTCGGAGCATTTTTACAAATTATAAATGTGCATGGATTAATATTAACTACTAAAATCACCATAGCCCCCATATGTTCCAAATCCAATATCGTTTACTTAATACCCTTAGTACTCAAAGTTAAACGTAAATCAAAAATTACTCATTCGAACTTCGATTTTGATACTAAAAATATTCAGAAAAAATGATCTACTAAATAATTTACAGTTGGAAAAGGAGGTCCTCATTTGAAAAATAGGAGTTTGTATAGTTGTATCTCCATATGACACTTCTTAGTCCTTAGGTTTTACAAAAATCTCAAAAACATGGTCTTTAAGTTTATTTTAAATTTCCGAAAATCAAATTCACAATAAAAAAAAGAAACCCCAACATAACAGTTCCCTCTCCTTTTTTTTAATGTGCCCGAGGTTCCAAGGGTTCCAAACAGCTAATCTTCCAAACAAAATTGAAAATTTATAAATATAGTGGAACTATAGAACTCATAATTCTCTTTGAATACCTACAATGACTAGCGTGGAGAAATGTATTATTTTCACAGATTTTATCAAAAATTTCGTGCTCGATACTCTTATATTCTTTTATTTTTCATTAAATACTTTCAAAAAAATAAAAATTCAATAGTATAGGTAATATAGGTATATAATACTATATATTTAACCAGACATTTCTACTAAACTATTTATACTATACCTTGTAGGTTCACAATTCCTCTGGCATAATTACATATATTTTTTTAAATAATACAACTAAATGCCTGATTTGAAAATTCAAATATACATGAATAATATTATTATCATTTATGGTTGGACACGGTTATCTGCATGAATGATAATTTCTGTATATGCGTAAAGTTTAGTTAGATAATGCTCTATAAATTATTTAAAGCTCTAAAACAATACCCTTTATTTTTAGAACAACATATGTACAGTTTCATTTTCACTAGTTTAGTATTTAACTTGCACCGTTATGATTATAATCCTTTGTAAATGTCAAGGTTATAGTTATCAAACAACTGAAAAGTTTGTTTGATATGTTGGCAATGATATAATATGTATTAACTAAAATAAATATGAGTATGAACTATGAAGTGATATTAAGACATATCTATTATCTATGATAATATTTATGATAAAAAGTTTAGTCATTAAATATTGAGCTTTCCGTCTTTTTTAAACTTTTTCCTTCATATTTGTTATTCATTTTCAGTAAATTATGCAAAATATTAATTTGTTTGTACACGATAAAGATGAGTAAGTCCACCTGAGTTACCGGGCCGGCTTTATCTGCAAAGTAATAGATATTTATTTACATATTTTTTAATTTTTACTATTTATTGTATTATTTAAAAATATTTACAAATATATTGCTTTGTGTTATTTTAAGAATTAAAAATTAAAACCTTGTTATTAAGTATATACCTACTTCATTTGATGTTTTGTTTTCTGGCTCATACGACGTATACGGTTGGGTTTTCCTGATCATTTCTACCATGAGTGCAGACGTTTCACAGTTTTTTAAATGCTCTTAAATTTCAATATGTTGATTAAGAATCGTGAAATTAAAAAAACTTATGGTTATTAACAATATATGATAAAGTGTATCGTGATAAAAAACTTTTTATTGTGAAATCAATGTCTCTGAGTATAAAATGCGTAATACAAGGTGTAACTAAAAGATCCGACAAGAAAAACAAAATTGATACTAGTTAAACGTATGAAAAACATTATAAAAGTATATGTACAATAAATAATTTAAGAAATATACCATGTCAGAAATTCCCAAAATATGATATTTAGAAAAATTTAATTATAATTGGTATGTGTGTATCAAATTAATTTACTCCAAAGAATATCGATATTAAAAAATATTGTAAAAAATAAGTTACTTGATTTAAAAAGCATTTTTAACATTCAAATTTTTCTAAAAATTAGGATTTGAAATTGGCTATTTTGAATTTTTCCAATTAAAAATATTTTTAAAAAAAATATTTAATATTGATTGTAATAATAATTAAATAATTACATATCAAATAAAAATTTCGCATTTATTTACTACATAATATTAACCAATTAAAAATTGTTTTCTTTAATATTTTCATGATTTTGATTGTATGTATTATATATTGTATATTTGATGCTTTTTAGTTCATAAAAATCCGCAATCTAAATTGATGACAAAAGTTATTTCATTTCTCAGGTCTGTCTTTTACACCCTGTATAAGCAAAACTATGACACCTACTTACACTATACAACTGCAATCGCTATATTTAATAAATTGATTTTGACTCATCACCCCAAACGCACATCTGTACGTACTTACTGAATTAGGTGATAGTGACTCGTGAGTCAAAATGTGGTAAGTGGTGATATAGTATTATACATATATTAGTTATTACAGAAAACCTGCGTGTATAATATTCTGTCGTAATATATAGTAACGAAAAGATGTATAATCAACTTACTATTTACTATATTATTTTTTTTTTTTTTTTTTATTAGTTAAGCATCAACTACATAGGTTATTAGCTTACAGGAGTAAATTTCTACATTAAATATTTATATGCTGTTGTACAATTCAATTTTTTTTAAGTATAAAATTAAGCTATGAAAGTTTGAAAATGGACCAATTGCTTCGTACAGGTTGTCTGGGATGTTGAGATCTTTTCTTGCTTCGTTGAAGTTTGGGCAGTAGATGATGATATGTTTGATGGAGTAGTTTGTATTGCATGTTGGGCATAGAGGTGGATCTTTCTTTGCCATAAGATGTCCGTGTGTGAGTTTCGTATGACCGATTCTGAGTCGATTAAGAATTACTTCATTCTTTCTGTTAAGATCAGTGTATTTCGGCCAGAGTTCAACAGAGTGCTTAATTTCTCTTAATTTATTTTCCGTGGTCGTATGCCACTGAGAGTTCCACAGATAAATACAGTATTTGTTTATATTTCTTTTTATGTCTACGAGTGAGGAAAAAGGAATAATTTCACTGTCAGGACTATTAACTGCATTTCTAGCCGCTTCGTCTGCCATCTCATTTCCCTTTATGGAACAGTGACCTGGGGTCCATATAAATCTGATTTCTTTGGTTGATTTGGAAAGAAGATTGCTAATTGAAAGAGCCAATGGTTCTGATAAGGTTTTGGATTGTAGGTTTATTAAGGCACTAAGTGAGTCAGAACATATGTCAATTTTAGTATTATTGATATCTAGGGCTAATTGAATTCCTATCAATAGTGCTAAGTATTCAGCTGAATAAATACTGCTTAATTTATTGAGTTTGTACTGTTTAGTTGTATTGAGGTGTACTACTGCAAGTCCTATGCCCATTTCGGTTTTAGATGCATCAGTATAGATCTGAGTTCTGGTATTTGAAGTGTGTATTAGTTCATTAAATAGGTTATTATAAATATATTTACTATATTATGTTCATATGTAGCCACGTATCGTAGCCAGTACCTATACCCACTTTGTGAAATCGACCTTTTCTCGCAAAGTTAACCGTTTTATGAAATGAATTCCGCTTATTTACGCTTTAAAAAGCTCATAAGTGTAAATTTTTTCGTGAAATGAGCGCCTAAAATTTGAAGTTGTATAATTTTTTTGAACGATCTGCCCATTCAATGCACGATAAAAATATCACTATACAATAGTTATTATATGTTATATTTTAACATATATATATTATATTTATAACATCAATTTATTAATATTTTTAATTTTTTTGGTCAGATTTTGTGTAGTAAGAAAATCTAAATAATTAAATGTAAACAATAATAATATATTAATATTATACAAGCTTTGGGGTCAATGGTTTATGCGTTAATGAACAAAAAATATTACAATGTTTATACTTATGTATACAAATAATAATTTGTTTATACATTTATATTAGGTAATAATTATAATAAATGTAATTATTTGTATACATAATATATTTTGTAAATATCATATAAAATGTAAAATATATTTAATTTGTATTTAAAACTTTTACTTAATGTTATGTACAATATTGGAATTTTGGAATTCTAACTATAAATAATATCAAAACGTATAGACAATATAGCCAATTCATGATATTTTTAATTTTTCAAATTTGATATTATTTATAGTCAGAATTCCAAAATTAAAAAAGTATATTGTACATAACATTAAGTATATATGATCATTGCCAGGAAAAGTTTTAAATACAAATTGAATATATTTTACATTTTATATGATATTTAAAAAATATATTATGTATACAAATTACAAATATAATTGTAATCTTTTTAAAAAATATCATGAGTTGGCTATATTGTCTATACGTTTTTATCGGTAATTTTCGATATCTTTTTCTTCGCCCATTACCATTAACGAACCAAACGCTCTATCTTTATAGTTAACGGTACCTAATTTTATTCTTATGATCTTTGATTTAGAAAAAACTCTCTCACATTGCACTTGTGTGCATTTCAAAATCAATATACATTTAAGCTATGGCTTATAATACTACGTAGGTACTACTAACGATTAAGCAATTTTAGATTTTTTTTTGTTTTAGAGACTGGTCGGATTTCATAACTTTTTTAATTCTGAGAGAAGCGATGAATGTATTGATTTTACAAATGATGTGAGTGTGTTTTTTTAAACTTTATTGTCTCTACATCTAGAATTTCTCGTAAAAATTAGAAAATGAATGCATTTGGTTTTTTTTGTAAATTTATCTATCTTCACTCTCACTATCAGAAATGACGAGATGCTTAGATTAAATGCATAATCATACTTTAGAAGAGGGGTTCCCAAACTGTGTGTCGTGATTATATTTTTAGTGGGCCACGATATATTTTTAAATAATACATTTTTTAGGCATTTGTTTCTATTTATTGTTGGGGTTTAAATTTAATTTTATCTCGTTATTTGCGTTTGTGACAATTACGAATTTACTACTACCATGTCAACACGACGGAATCAGATTTGCAGCTATATAGCTATTGTATTAGAGGCTATTGAAAAGATATAGCAATTTATAGCTAAAATAAATTCCTTGGCAAACATCTGCCGAGTGTGAGGCCCCAGATACATGTCACTAAAGACTCCTTTCGGGTGGGGGGGATAAGGATTAACCCCTCCTATGATTGGATCAGGAAAATTATATTATACATTTATAAATAATATGTATAATCCGTGTGTTCCTAAACTTTTGCATATTGTTATCAAATCCATCGGGTTTCATTTCAGTCCATCCTTTAGAATAGCAGATTGCTGATAAGTCAATTGATCAATCTGATGAATTTAGGAACACACGGAATATTTTATATTATACATATCTATCACTTATCATTCAATGTTGATAATTCATAACAGTTATTATTTATTAAAGCGCATTTGTAGCTTCCTGTAGTTAATATCATAGACATACCTATTGCATATTAATATTTGATTAATATGTTTATAGTTTATACTCTATGATATGGTTAATATGATTAAAGACATGGACCGTGATATTATGACCATTATTATCACAAAGTTTTGTTTAGTGCAACTTGTCTTGTTCATCGTGATTACTTAGCTTAGTGTTTGCACCTTATCGTACCTCGAGGTAATATACTGATAAATAGGACCAATTCTTTCGTCATGACATTGTTTTGATCTGCCTTATAGGTATTCACTATAACTGTTCGAATAAAATAATAAAATAACCAAAACAAATAATTAGTATAATAACGAAGTCCTGCAGGTATAGGTACTGAATATTTTTTCTAATAAAATTTAAATCAGTAGTTGTCAAAGTATCAATACCATTCGTAGCAAGCTCAATATATTGTTTAAGTTCAGATGGTCTTTCACTAATATTGTTTTTTGATTTTCGTTTTAATTCATCGTTAAATATTTATCTATTTAATAATTTAATATCGTATGTAAAGTTGAATAAGCTAATACTCTAGTAGGTATATATTATTGTAATAGTTGGGACTCGGCTCAAACAAATAATTATAAAACTCGGGACTCAACTAGGAAATTTCGTTTAAAATTCGTGTTTTGGGAGGACTAAATTCGAATGCACCGATTAGTGTCTGGGGCAGTGGCGTAAGTAAGAATTTGTCCTGGAGGGATAGATATACAAAATTTAAGAATTATAATAAAAAAGGATACATAATAATTAACACCACTATTCTGGTTTTGTTGTTTGGGATTGGAATAGGTATATTAAAATAATAAAAATAAAATGTAATATTAATATCTTATACAATTAAATGATTAGATAGATTATTAAAAATATTGATTACATTATTTATAAATGTATAATACATTTAAATTGTATTTAATAAATTAATATAATTTACTGAAATTAATAGTTTATTTATAGGTATACATTTTTTTTTTTATAAAACAAATTCCAATTTTCTTGGCCAGTTTAACAAGATCTTTTGAAAATAAATATTCAAACGCTGTAAGAAACTATATTTATCATTGATAACAAATTCTCAATTATATATCTCATTTATTTATTGCCTTTAAACATTTCTAAATGAGATAAAAATCTTTACTAAAGTTCGTTTATGAAATATTCAAATTATGGTAAACAAATGGTTATCCTATTTAGAATTGTATTTTTTTATAAAAATAATAATAAACAATGAAAGCATATATTTATTAATTAATAAAATTGAGCTTCAGACACTATTTACTTTTTGTAATTACAAAACTTTTTGCCTACGCTTCAGAAAATATATTTTTTTAATTTATTGGTACAATTACTTCTGATGGATTTTAATTCAGTTACAACATCTCCTGTAAGGTCAATTACCTACTTCTTTTAAATCTATTCTTTCTTTTTAAAATTGGGTAACGGTCCAATATGCGACCTACACACTGATTTACGGTCCAATATGCGACTTACGTTATAAATGTAAAATACAATTAATTTGTTATGAAACGTATTTTTCATATCAGTCAAAAATTCATCAAAAATGGTTTTTGGATTTTGACACGATCTCCACCACTCTTCTCGGAGTGGTTTATCTAGTAAAGGAGACGCCCCATTTTTTTTGATATTATATTTGGATTTCACAATTCTCTATAAGCCTTCAATTTGTTGAGTGTGTGAGTTCTCCTGTTTCCGGGTCAATAAAAAATTCTGAATGGTTAACTGTTTGATGAATATATCCATGATGATTTAATGTTGAGTATGCTCACTATAAATTGTCGTTCCAGTTTTTATTTCATTTTTAATAATTTGTAAAATAGTTTCTCGATCCCGTTTTTCTACTATAAAAAATCGCCGTTCTAATAATAAGTCTGGCCGTTTCCAACAATTTCCAAATACCCATGGGCCTACTATACGATTCCCATAATTTTTATTATAAAGAAACCTGTAGATCAACTCAATCGTATCGGTAGGTCGAGTAACATTTGTAGGTCGCATATTGGACCGTTACCTAAAATTGTTTATATATAGGTTAATCCAAACGAAAACAACAACTAAAAATATAAGAAAAAAACATTAAAAACTTTTACTAAATATAAAACTATTTTTTTAAAAATATTTCAAAAAATGTATGTTTATAGTATTACTTTTATAATATATACAGTTATTATAAATGCAGAATCAATTGCTTTTATGTATAAAAATGGCGTTCATACGAGTAATGCAGAATTGCACTTGATTTGAAAAAAAAGTAATGGTAGAACTGCACTTGGGTAAAAAAATGTGTTTGTACAAAAATGTATTAAATTTACCATAAATATTAAACCCTATTTATTGCACATTTCACAAATTATTCTTAAACATGTTTTATACGTGCCTACAGATCTATTATTTGTAATATTATATATTTATGTCATTATTCACTTTCTTAAAATTTTTACAAAAAATTAATTATTTAAAATAAAATAAATAATATATATATATACTATATAGGTTATACGTCATACATGATATTATAACATTAAAAAGTATAAACAAAATTAATTGGTTACTAGTATGCCAATGCTTACATTTTAAGTAGGAACAGGCTAGTGTTTTCAAAATTAGATTTATTTTTTAAACCTTTTTTTGAACCCTAGTACAATTCGACTATTTCATTTAGACGAAAAGTGCCATTTGACTATCCCGGTTCAAATATGGGTTTTATCGGTATACGTAGGTCTGACCTATAATCCAAAAATCATCATCATGAAATTTAAATCTATAGCTGGGCTGCAGCACGCTGGTAGTCCCGTAATAATAATAATAATAATAATACTCGCGCACTGAACGGCTGTACGTAATAATAATATTATTATTATTATAATATACGGACGACGACGACGACGACGACGACGACGACGAGACGACGTTCGGTGGTCGGCGGGTAGAGCGGACTTGATCGTGCATGTGACGTCTGTGATAAGCGCTTTCCCAGCTCCACGCGCAATATACTTCTCTCATCGCGTACGTCGTACACAATATGCGTATATCAGTGGCTCGGCAGGCTGCAGCGGTTGGGTTATGTACACACACACACACACACACACACACACACACACACATACACTCGCATATACCACAGTAGTGATAATGGTAGTAGTAGTGGCGGCGGTGCTGGTTGGTGGTGGTGGTGGTAGTAGTTTTGATAAAATCCCGCGGTTTTAATTAACAATGTCAATGGCAGAGGTATGTACTGATATAATATAATATATATAGCGATGAGGTACATATATATACTACGTGTCTACGTCTGGACCGGCTGCCGTTTTCGACAGAGAGTGAGAGAGAGAACGAGGGGTGAGTACGAGAGAGGGGGCGATCGTGGGAGGGCGAGAGAGGGTGCAAACTGTAGGGTGGGTGCGGACTAGGAGAGGAAAATTATTTCGCCGCTGTTAATATAAAATAATATACGCGTGGTGTATTATACACGTTCGGTCCGCGTCGGCGCGTGTCGCGCGGCAAAACTTATCGTACTTATATATGCAATGCCCGCGACAGCGTCCCGCGGGTCGCCGCCGCCGCCGCCGCGGACGGACAGCAGCCGCGGTGGCATTACGCGCCCCGACACCGTGTACGCCGGTAGTCACGAGCACTTTATCGGCCGCGCCGCTACCAACACCGTCTCTGCATCGCCGCGATCTCGGGCCGCTGAGATAACACCACACCATACGACGACAACAGCAACCACTGAGTACATCGTTACACATACACATATTACACATATCGTCATCATCAGCCCTCGGCCGAGACAATCGTAAGTCTTCTGATAGTCGTATATATTATAATATTATCGTTATTATCATTATATTATTATAATTATCGTCCTTGTCGTAGTTTTGCACACGTGGGTAACCCGTAGATCCGGCGGAGACGCCGTAGTCGTCGTCGCAATGTATGCGTAGGTACTAGGTGCAATATTTTGTTCTCGAATCGGTCGGTAGGTCGGTGCGGGTGGGTTTCACCGGATACCGCAGCGCGCGTCGCCACACAATATTTAATATTAATTTAACGCACAAGGCGTTTGAACAGGTGTCTGTGTGCGCGATGTTATTGTAACAAGTGTCGGACGACGGTCGTGCGGTGGTGGGGCGATGAGTGAGAGGGCGGAAGAAACGAATGCATCACGTGCTGCGGTATATACCGCTATTACCTACAAATGCGCCAATTGATCAAACTTGCCGCCGCGTACCTGTGCAATGAAAGGCGGGCTAGCCGGGGCCACCGGTCTTTTTACTCAAGCCAAAAGTAAGTAACTACCTATCTAGGTAACGATATAGTCGCTGTCATAGATTTTGTTTCCGTAAAGAACTGCAGTTGCAATCCACCCGCCGATCGTCGTCACACCTCGACACAGGGTACGCGCGTAATATCATCGATATTTTAATATTATCGTATGATATCGCGTATTTATCGTTAATAATAAAATATATGTATCACGGATACGAGGACACCACCATGAGGGCCAGCTGTTATCAAAGGTACGATTCCTTCGCGATGGACAATAATTGCAGCGACGCGCGTCGACAGGTGAGATCTGTTTTACAAATATTTTTTTGTTCTTTTTTTTTATATTGTTCATTTCCGTCTCACCCGTAGTCGGAAATACCTAGGGCGGAGAACCGATTTCGAAGAAAACAGTTATTGTGATGATTGCATGTCTGGAGTGTTATAGTCTTTTGATCTTCTATGCAGCAGAGCCGAGTATATAGATAACCCTTAACTATACCGAGTGATCAATTTAAAGTATAAGAGACTCATTAATTCAAAAGTTTCCTATTATCGTTTTTGAAATATTTAAAAAAAAAATTGAATTATTCATAAAAAATAACATTTTTCTAAAAATATAGTCTTTGACTACTCTTTGTATATAAGTCATAAGCATTTAATTGAGATGAGTGGAGTGGAATGGTACAGAGTTACCCTTCGAAATTTTGGTCCACTACTCAGCTCATCTAAATTTTAAATACTTACGAGTTGTGACTATGTAATAAACTATACTTTTCCGAAATTTGATTTATATAGATCGAAATACTTCAAGTAATACCTATTCTGCTTAGGAATATGAAATTAAAAATGCACGTTGTCATTTAAGAGAGTAAAAACTTTTTAAAAAATACAAAGAAAAAATTAGTAAAGAATATAAATGTTTTCCAGAAATCTTGTTTTGTAACGATTTTAAATTATTTAATTGAAATATTTTCAAAGACGTTAGTGTTTTCTGAAATAATTATTGTTTTACATTAGATGGATCATACCGTATACGCTATAATTAAACGCTCTCTCCGAAGTACTTAATAATTCGTATACAATAACTTCGTCACAATGTCGATATTATTGTTTAAAACCTTATTTTCCAAAAGCACTGCGCACCACTGCTGCAAGTTTAACTGCGACGAACATGTTTCTGAGCATAATATTATTTATACTCTTTGAGAGAATAATATTTGTATTTTTACATTCAATTCACATCCTTACATATTTTGGTGCCTACACTAGTTTTAAATGTTTGCAATATTAAAAATATTTTTCTACCTGTTCTATGGTAAAGTTTAGACTACCTAATACATAACTGGTTTTTTATTATAGTTTTTTTATACTATATTACGATTGTTCTTTGTCTAGTTTAGTAAAGTGCACACATATGTACAGTACATGAATAAAGTATTGTGTTATCAAAATGTCCAACTGAAACATGTAGGTATCATTACTATCAAAAATCAAAATGGAAATAATAATACGGTGTTCACTGTTCGGTGGCGGACGGGTTTTAAGGAGTTCGGAATAAGAAATTTTCAAATTGCATGCATGCGAGTCTTATAAATTAAGCGTACGTAGTAAGGGATCATTAGGGTGTGTGATTGTGTAAAAAAAATAGCGGAATGCTTCCGCAAGCGCATGTGTTGACAATGCGTGAGTGAACGGTTAACAATTTATGCGTACCTTTTGTCCATCCTAACAAATTCGATAATATTTCAGAAAAATGATCTGAATTTGTTTTTAATATCTACTTAAGATCGGTCAGTCCACGATTTTAGGATTTCTGATTTTAATTCCAAATAATCAAAATTTCAAAATTTCGAAATTTCAAAATATTCAAACTACATTTATAGCTGTTAGGGGTGGAGTGTAATTGGAAAAAATGGACAGGCCGATCTTAAGTAGATATAATAACGAATTCAAATCAGTTTTAAAAAGTATTATCTCAATACTAGATCGATCAGTATGATTGACGAAAGATTGAAATTTTGTGGCTAAAATAACTGCCCGCCACCGATCCCCATGATATTAATACAATTACTTTTTTAATTGACTAAATGTATGAAATGTAATAGGGGAAAATTTCGGAAACTGAGATGAGTATAAAATATAAGTCCATACTTACTTACATGATACATAATTAAAATATATATTATATTCCAAATATAAAGAATGAAATAAAGTTAAAATGCTGTAACTAAGCTTAAATGTAGTTTTCAAAATTAAGGAATGGTTGGAGGCAAAGCTCCCACTTGTCTGTGTTCAACAATTTTGCACTAGGGAAGCAGTTTTTAAATTGTTGGATTGGACTCCTCTACTTAATAATTCCCAATTTTAGCACTGCTGATGATTAAAGTTTATTCAGATTAAATTATAAATAATTTCAAATTTATATATTTAATTTCATCATATTTTTCCCATTAAACTGTTAAAAGATAATAATAAATAATAAAATATTTTGTTATATTATTGTTAAGCACTAAAACAAATAAAGCAAAATAAAATAAATTTATATTCATGGAGCATGAATATATTTCATTAATCAGATTTTTTTTAGTTTATTTAATGTTTTAATAACTACTTATTTTGTATTTATTGAAATTTATCAATTTTTAATATTGTAGAATATCGGAATATATAAACCATAAACGTACATAATCTGCCAATCACATAGGTAGTTTTTTTGCTTTTGTCGAACACTGTCTAGAACAGTAAATCAGATTTCTCAATTTTAAAATAATCTAATTTTAAATTAATAAACATGTTAACTTGCTAAAAATGGTTATTAATTTTACTATGGATTTCTTCATTAGAAAATAATACCATTTCTATAGGATATAACCAATAATACACACCCTCGCCCTTAGTGGCCTAAATAAATTCTCGTACTTCGAAATCGGTTATTTGCGCTTGTTTGTGTTTCGTGCTGCGTTCAAAAGCATATAAATAATAAAATATATCATAAATCATTAATATTATTATTTATTCATTATATAGGTAGGATCCGATCTTATTTTCTTTGTTCGTTGTATGATATTATAATATTATTTCGCTGTATGTTTGTGGCAGCACGATGCGTGTAACTGGCGAATTAATATAAGGTTGATTTAATATTTGTGTTCAGTTTCTTTGTTTGTTTATACAAAGTGTTTGTGTATTTGAACAACATGAACATATTATTTCTCGATTACTCACCATCAGTGTTAGCGATTATAGGTCAACTAAAAAATATTTCTTTTTGAAATTTTGCTCATATATATTGGGTACATTAATTATTGTTTTTAATACATAGGTATGTAGTTTTGAAAAGAATTTGCCTTCCCAAATGTATAAGAACTTATTTTTTTTTATTAACTTTTCACGTTTACACGTTTATACTATTTTTGAGACATCGTGTATTATAGTACTTTTAATATAATACCAAAATATAGGTACAAACACAGTTTTTTTTATAGATATTTATGTTCGATTCGGACGAAATTAGTTATTCAAGCGAAGTATAACGATTTTAGTTATTTTGTTGTAATTTAAAAATATTATTCACGAATCATTGAAACTTTTAAGTAGGTGTTTTAATATATTTTATACTCACTACGACATTTTAAAATGCCATTTTTCGTCAAAAATGAATTCAGCCTGTACTGTATAGTACTATTAATTCCTACTTAATAGTAAAATAAATTTGAACTTAAATATTACCTAATTAAATTTAATAATATTTCTTTGATCACAATAATTTCAATACACTTAGCATCTAATATTATATGCTGACAGACTGTCTTCTCTCAGAATCGTTTTTTTTATATTACAATGATTTTTGTATCATTGAATTCAAATTTAACACATCCGTTGGAGAGACCCTTCTAGACACTGTGCACAAACTGTACAGCATATCGGTAACAACTTGCTCACTTCTTTTATATTTTTTATATTATAATATTAGTGAGGAAGGCACTGCCTTGCGATTTATCTTAGAAATAATGAATATAATATATCCCTCTCACCCCAATGAAAATTTCTGTCTACGGCACTGATTATTATGTAATTTAACTAGAATCAGTATAGCTATGTCTGTACACTATTCGATTTAAACTCTCTAGTGTCGGGTACACAACATGTTGATAATCATAAAGACATAAACTGTATGTTTACTTATACTTAAAAATATAGTCTATAATTTTGACTGTTGTTGTACTATTGTACACTCGTATAGTCGTATGTTAATAAAATAATTTGTAGAACTATATTTTTATGTTGCTATTTGTGAAAAACGTATACATTTTATAGTGATCGGCGATCTCTCTGTCTGTCAATAATATTATACTGCAGTTGTAAAAATAAAAATATGTACACTTTATAAAGCAACTATTAGCTATTTGCATTTTGCTAATGCACAAATGAAAATTGGGCCTGAGATTACGTTTTTTTGTTGTAAATTTGGTCCCGAAATTACTGGTAACGAAAAGCTTGATTGTAACTTCATTTCCCAGATAAAATACTAGGTTATTCATTATTCAATTATTAATGTTTTTGAAAATATTTTATTTCATATTTTTTATCCTTATAATTTTTAATTTTTTTGAATTAAAATATACACTTTTAATTTTACCTTCGAAAGCAGAATATTTTTTTGAGTATTCTGATACATAAAAATCGAAATTAGGATGAGTAGCTTATGAGTGACACCTAAGTATTTAAAGTACCACTCCACTCCACTAAACTTTAAATACCCATAAACTACTCTTTCTAAATTCGATTTTTATGTATCGAAATACTTAGGAAAATATTCTGCTTTGGAATATGAAATTAAAGCTGTATGTATAAGCCATAAAAACAAGTAAAACACTTTAAAAAAGGTTAAGAATAAAAAATATTAAAAAATATATTAAACACTTTTGAAAAATGTTGATTTTTTAAAGACTTGACATCATGAAAAAATATTTTTCAAAACTATATACAGTTTGAAATAACGATTGTTCAATAACATCTGTATCATTTTGTATAATAAGCACTAATTATTTAATCTGAATATAATAAATAACGTACATAATAACGTATATGCATTTATATAATTTAATTCTGTCATAACGAATTTGAATACTTTTTAATAATATAAAAATGAAAATAAAACAAAATAGTTTTTGAAGAATAATTAGAAGCGCCTCATTTGTCGTGTCCTCTGGGTATTGCCAAATGGATCTCAAAAATATTATATGGTAATTATTAAATATATATAAGAATGGGATAGGCATATTAGTTTTATTCGGATTTCGGGCCCAGTTTAGATATCAATCGTTTTTTTCTGAAAAAAAAAAAATGGACCGAGTGTTCAATCGCCCGGACTTACATGTTATTTTTATTATAATGCTTCATAATTGTGAAAATTAGAATGTTTGGTGCAAATGATCTCGGGAACCACTCTTCCGATAGTAATTCGGGTTTTTTTGAAATGATAGAGTATATCGTGGAGACGGTTTTAAGCCTATCTTAACCACTATAGATAACAAAAGGGTATACACGATTTTTTTTAAATATCGCAAAAAAAATGTTGTTTGTTCATAGTGTTTCCACTATAGTGAAGTTCTACAGTTAAAAATAATAATATTAATATTGGCATGAGCTTCGCCAGGCGAGACAGCTAGAATGTATAAATTGATATAACTCTATCTGTCTCCTATACAATAATACGTGTTATAATATATTATTTTGAGGCTTGGTGTGGCTCGATGTCCACGCTCAGTTGCGTACGCTCCCCGAGTGCACAAACTGGCCGACGTTTCTAGCTCCCGTGTGGGTGACCACTGGGGATTTTTAGCAACAAAATCCTTTTCACACATACAATACTTGTTTCAAACCAACCGTTTCCCCGCACAAACAGCTAATGGCCGTAGTTAACCATGATTTCCGGACTTAGATCAATAAAAAAAATATATATGTATATTATTATACCTAAGTATGTTGTTATCGTTTCCGCGAACGATGAATATTAATGATTTCTCTTTTTTCTCATGCTCTATAGTGTAATTTTAACGTTGTGTACTCTCGGTATTATGCAGGGAATCAAATATATACGGACATTATTTTTATTTTGTCTTTCTTTTAGTCCGAACCACGTGTTTTTCGGCGAAGAAGGATTTCACCGACCGAGATTAACCCTCCGGGGCCGGAGGAGTCGATACACATATATATTATATACGTAGGAACATTACCTAATGCTTTATAAACACACACACACACTCGTGCTGGCGCGCGTCATATATAAAGTGTTATGAATTTAAGTCGTGTTCATCCCCGCGTGTTTGTACTTTTCGTTAAATTTTTTTGGCCATTTATATATATCATAATAGTATGATCTTTTGTCCACAATCCTATTTACAACGTCGTATTATAAATTATAATACATGATATAGGTATCTATATTATAAATATAGCAACGTTGCGCATCGCGGTTCGCGTTCTACTCATCATTACTGCAGGGGTCGTACACCCGTGCACTATTATACGCACAATATATTATGTTTACCGATTTTATTATATTATCACATCGAAGTTCGATTCGAAAAGTATCGACCCTATACTCTCGGAACCGTCGCAGCCGTCGTGAAATAATCCACCGCTGAAGAGTGTGCAGGCGGCAACGGCGGAGGACCTATCCACTGTGTGTATATAGTCGCCGGTCGATAGAAAACATGTGTCCTTTTTTCCATACTGACGATTTCCGACTGCCGCCGACAGCACACACACACACACGCTAACACAACGACCGAGTTGGGGCGGCTGCTCGCAGCTGGTTAATGTTTATCTAATAATACACATCGGCACAAGAAAATGCGGTCTCGGAGGAGCTTTTTCCGCGCCTCCTTTGGTCGATATTACCACCGCCGTCGTATTCGTAATGACGATAATAATAATAATAATAATAATAATATATATACAATATACATATTATATGTATATACATACATAATACATTAATATATGTATATACATATTATATGTATATACATACATAATACATTAATATATGTATATATATATTTATATATTGTACCTCGACGGATTGCACAACAGGCGGGCGTTAGATGTATTATATATATTATGTATATTGTATATAGTGGACTACTCCAAGACTACCGAGAGGTTTTTCATTTGATTTTTTTTTTAGCCGCAGTGAGTCCAAAGATATACTATTACTGTATACCTATGGCTAAGACGTTCGATGATTCTTTGCACTCCGAGAGGAAATAAAAAACAGTATTCGAAACTACGACAATGCGTTTCAAGTTTTTGCGACTGTAACTATTATACCCCAGATACTTCAATGGGGCATACCAAATGTCCTTAAAATTTAATTTGGCTCCTTTTCGTCGATCTAGAAAAATACTGTTACTGTCACGCCATTTTTTTGAAATTAAATCGATTTTCACGACAGCTTACTCAGCCTTTTTGAAAGGGGTGGGATATGGATTTTTGACTATTTTTATATCACATTATAAAGCGGTGAATATACTTTCATTGCTTTTTCATATTATATATTTTTATGTAAAACCTCATTCCTCCGTCCCTGTTACAAGCCTCACTGAATGAATTATCATTTGTGGTATTGACAAATCATGTTTATAAAATATTAACAAATGGATTTGTTTGAAATAATTTATTATTTTTTGCTATTCATAAAAACGTATCATGCAACTAACAAGATGCATGTTTAGAAGAACAAAATTAATTTGTAACATTAATAAATCATGATTGTTAACTTTTAACAACTTTCAACCGGAATGCGTTATTTGAAATGTTGGTATGACTAAAGCCAAACAAAATTAATTTTAAAATATTTTTTTTTTAATTCAATTATCGTCACTGATTATTATATTTTTATTACAACAAATTATGTTGTTATTTAGTTGGACGATAAAATTAAGTATCCAGATAATTTAAAATGTTCAATATATTTAAACATTCTTCTACTTTTATTCTAATTTATTAAATTAATCTATATTGTATTTTTTGTATATTATAATAAATAATCTTAAGTCTAATTATAATTTAATATATAAAGTCTGCAAAAACCTAGTAACTGTGAAATTATCTGTAATCTTATCTATATAATTTTTAAGTTACCTGTATATCACACTATATTATAATATATACATAAGATATGGCCATCTAGTGTGGTCATATTAATATATTGCAAAGAACTTAACGTCTCTAATGACGCCTAACTGGAAAATATCGATTCGATTTTTAAGTAAGCGATTTCAAAGTTGTAACAACTATAAAAACTACCTACATTAATCATGGCCGTGTTTCCTGTTTTTTATTTTACATACCTAGATACAACATAATATAGAATTGAGAAGATTTTTTTTCGTATATAAAAAAAGTTCACTACATCGTCACTATAATAATATAATGTTTATTTCACTGAGTACTGGTATTTTATGGTTACATTTTACTTGGTTATGAATAACTAACTAAACTATAAATATAAAAAAAAAATCGAATCCTTCAAAGTTTAAATTTCAACTTATTTTACATTGTTGAAAAATCATTATTATACTTTTCAAACATCTCTAAGAGTTTAAAAAATATACAATATAATATATGCTTTAGTTTCTGATATTTTTATATTTTACGATTTTATTTTATTAAAGCTGAATTTTAGTATCACGCTCTTATAATATTAACTTTACCCAGTACTCCTAAAATAACTACAAATAACTTAAACTATTTTTATTATTTTAGGTACTATTTTCTCCGTAAAGAAATTATTGTTTTCGACATTTCTTTTTTTATTTCTTTTCTTCGTTGTTCATAATATCGGTAATATTAGCCATTAGTTACAATTTGCATTGTATTTATATTTCATTTTTTGTTGAATATCTGGTTATGCAGTTTGATTAATTTTAAAAACTTTAAGATTTGTGTAGTGGAGGTGTCTGCATCGGGTCCGAGTGATGCGTCTCAGGTGTTTGGAATGTTGAGACTGCTGATTTTGTCGATGTAATGTCGTACATTCGGTGATTTGGTGGTTGACTGAGAGTTCAGTTTCACAATAATTGCACGTCAGTATTCTTCTCTCGTCATGAGGTATCCACGAGTAAGACTTGTGTGACCGTCGGCCGATGCCGAGTCTGTTCATGATTACCTTTCCCCTTCTGTTTAGTGGGAGGTTATTAGGCCAGCTGAATATATGTATAGTGTTTTTATTCTTCTTATTAGTTTAGTTCTCTGCTTAAGCCTTTTTCAACGTTTTATTAGAAATATAAAATTATTTCAAACTTGAGTTACAGTGCGTCGTGACTCATGAGATATTGTAGGTATACCTAAATGTACTATTTTCTGCAGGTGTTTTTTTATAATATCTTTTACGACGTAATAGTTCTTAGTTCTCACGTATTTTAAACAATATAGCTTAAGTAGTTTCTGCATAGTTTGTATAACCCAGGGTCCTTCATTAACATAGTTATTTTTTCAAAAATCGTTAACTTATGATTTCTTCCAAGAATTTTCAAAATCAAAACTCGTTAAGTACATCATAAAGCATTGATAATTAATGTAATCATATTGTAGACATATTTTTTTTATTTTTAAGCTTCAGCAACAGAGGGTATTATATTGGGTACATTACTTTAAATCAAAATATGAAATATAAAAGTTTTTACATTTATAACTACAGATTAAAATTATAGTCAAAAGTTTTTTACATTACTGACTTCAGTTAGAAAAACTAGGATTTTTAAGCTGCTGTCTTCGTCGAGTACTTCTTCTAGATATCGGTAAGGTATTCCGTATGTTTTGGAATTCCGGAAATTCTAGACATATATTTGTAATGTTCATGAACGAATAACTAATAAGACTATCAAATTAATACACTTTTCGACAAACTACTCAGTACTCGGATACTTTTAACACCGCTGTTGCAGCTCGTATAGTTTATTATAGGAAAAACCAATCAACACCGAAATAAAATTATCATTCAAACACACGAGCTCATAATAAAATAGGTTTTACTATATTATTATTATTATTATTATTATTAAAAAATAGTTTGAAATGTCATCACGTTTATTCAAATTTATTTATTACTGGTTTTGATGGAGTAATCGATATTGTTTAAACATAGATATATGTGTGCGTATATATTATGTATGTAGTATGGTAATACAGTATTATATACATATATATATAGGTCCAGTAGGTCCACACATTATACATATAGCATATACCTACTATTCCTACCATCAGTTGAATTGTAATATAATAACATTTTTTTTTAAAAATATATTTTATCTGAGGTTGACACGCTTTACTGCAGGTGAACGTTAATTGGATTTTCATATGATTGAAATATCGTGTTGCAGTCTCGATAATAGTATGCTTTGATCGTTTAACAGACGTACCTACATATTATACAATGTATACAGCATAATATTATATACCTAGTATACCTCTATAAAGTTATTTTATTCGTTATTTTTTTCCAATGTTCCATTTGACATTATAATAATATTCTCGTTTTTTTTATTAAAAATGTTCATTTGATAAATATTAAAGTCTCTTCCAATATATTATTTAAAATATTAAATAATAGCATAAATAAATTATAATATTTATTAATTATTTACTATTTTACATAGAACTTCGTATTTCACCTGCGATTATTTTAAGTAAAATAAATAATAAATGTTCATCTGATTATTGAAATATCATATTGCAGTCTCGATATCAGTATGCTTTGATCGTTTATCAGACGTATATTTTAAACAATAAATAGTACATACAGTTATTTTGTATCTACTTTCCAATGTTAAATTTGACATTATAATAATATTCACGATTTCCTGTGAAAAATGTTCATTTGATAAATATTAAAGTCTTTTATCTAATACATAAAACATTAAATAATAGTATAATTTTTACATTGTATTATTATTTATTAATTATATAGTATTATAATATAGAACTTTTAGTATTTTATCTACAATTAAATCAAGTAGAATAAATAATAAATTGGATTCAGAAAAAAGTTTATTAATAATTCTCAAAAAAATAAAATATTCTGAATTTGTGATTTTTTGTCAACCACAAAAATTAAATAATTATTTTATTAATGTGATTTAAATTCTTAAAATGTATGTTATTGTGTACATTATGTGTATTTAATATGAAATTATATGTAAGTACAAGCTTATAAGCTAATCAAGTAGTGGTGTCGGTATAGCATATCAGTTACTTGTGGTCTGTGGTCCATTGTATATTTGTATTCATACAGTTCGTATTCATTTACATAGGTAATTCATTTCTACATGTCATATAGGTTATTTCGTTCAGATTATATTGTGTTATATTTGGATTAGATTGTCTTAATATGTTGGAACAATTAAATGTTCGAAAAAATAAGAAATCAAAACTGTTTTTTAATAAATAATATTTCTAAGAATTATTTACGATCATCACCGACTGGCAACTAATATTATACTGTTGAGTGATGACCACAGGAAAAACTACGGAAGTAAATTTTAGTTATTATAAATTATGGTTATAAATTTATATTACGATTTGCATATATTTGCATGTAATAAATGATTGAATGTATTGCTATAGCTTTTTTTTTAATTCAATGTAATTTTTATACTACACGATGATTTATACACAGATTATTTTGTAAATTGAGTTTTTTCGTCAATAAAGAATAATAATAAGAAAAAAAAAATTCTATTCGGACGGTTTTAAACCTTTTTTTGATGGAGGTTACTCGACTTGACCATATTTCTCTATCTGTAACGCGTTTTACAACTCAATGATCAACAAAAAAAAAATGTTTATGTGATAATAATTATTAATTTACTGAAAATCCGTGTTATTACATAATCCGTATATTATTATACAATATTGTTTCAGTCAATGGAAACAAAAATGATAAAGGAAGAAGCGATTGAACGGGATTCCGGTATTCTCACAGACGATCCGGCTATAAATAACAACAACAACCAGGAATCCGCATTCAGAATTCACATTCGTAAGTACACTTTTAAGTTTATCTTACGTTTTGTTACTACCCCCGCAGTATTGTTAGTATTGTAAGTCTTATACAGAGAGGATATAAAAACAATTTTAAGGTTATGGTGTGCACAGCTGTAGTACCTACATATTATGTATGTTAAAATATAATATATAGGTTAGATATGTATTCTACAGCACTTGTAGTAAAGCTTTAGACTAAAACTTCGACATCTGCTTACCTAATCATCTATTGGTAAAATCGGCAGTCGTCAAGCCCTGCTCTCGAAATCATGAGACGTGTACCTATAATTGTTTTTTATTTGAATAAGCATAGAATTAGAAAAAAATGTCTTTAAGTGTGTAGCTATACTTACAGTTTCAAAAAATTAGATTTCGAATAACTGTATCACCTGTTATAAAAAAATAGAGCGTTGAGCATGCTCGGTGAAACACCCAGTATATTATAAATATAGTTTTGCATATAAAAATCGTAAATCATTTAATCTACTGATATAAATATACTTGTAGAGTGCATAAATTGTACTCATTATTGTGTACATCTTGCAATACTTATGGTAGAGTACTTAATTTCTCGTTTTTAACATTGGATTTTATTTAAACCGATAAATTCATAGGCTATTAAATATTGAACCTGAACTGTTAAATAAAGAGGTTTATAGTACTTGAATAATGCATTGATGGTCATGGGCTTTTTGAAAAGGTCCGAATATACAAATGGGGATAAAAAATTATATTCACGTATGTAATATGCTAAGTGTTATAGGTTATATTATCGTCGATTGTAGTACATATATTATATATATATAATTTTTATAAATACATTTTGCCAATCTCATTTTTAATTAGAATTAATTTAATACCTTTTGGGAAATTATGTTAATTCAGTATACTCACACTAATAAGGATGGGGTTAGGAAAAAAAAGCAAGTGAATAAAAAGCAAAGGAAAAAAAGCAAGTGAAAAAAAAGCATATGGAAAAAAAAGCGAAAACCAATTATTATTATTATAGGTATAAATTTTTTCATAATAACAAAAATTACTACTAAAGTATCAATTTTAGGATTATAACCTATTGCTATAGCATACTAGTGAATTATTTTGATCAAACTTATATTTCGGGAATAAATAGACCAATTGGAATTTCACGGCCAGGTAAAAAAATTAAATTTCGATATATTCACCCAATCTTCCCACCTGTTACGTGGAATGTACACGAAACAACTATTAAAAATGCAGATCGTACTAATAATCAAACAGAAGGATTTAATCATCGATTTTCTAAACTCGTTAGGCTATAATCATCCTTCTATTTCAGTGGTTCTCTGGGTTCTCAACCGGTGTGCCACGGTACACTACTGTGCCCCGAGATCTACTAGATGTGCCGCGAGAAATGTCATACATATTTAGGCGTGTGGCGATAACTAATGTCTTCGGCGAAGTTGCCAAAGATGTTGTGGTTATCAAGTGCGTGAGTGTACCGTGAAAACTTGTGATGTATAATAGTGTGCCGTGGACCAAAAAAGGTTGAGAACCACTGCAGTCTATTTGGACACTGATTAAAAAAATTAGATTAGAGATAGATTCAGATAGCACTATCATGTTGATGCACTTAACATGTAATACCTACACTTATGACTTATTATAATAATATAATATAAATAATATATTTAATTAATGAATTATTTTTATTTGATTTTTTTTTTTAACAAACTATTTGTAATAATTTATACCTATAATAATAATAATTGGTTTTCGCTTTTTTTTCCAATATGCTTTTTTTCACTTGCTTTTTTTCCTAAACTCAATAAGGATATGGTTAGCTGTTATAGGTATTATTATTTTATGTAAAATCAAATCTTTTTTAAGCATTTTAATCATACTTGTACAATTTCAGAAGATGAAAAATATATTTATTAAAATATTCACATTATATATAATAATATTTTATTTATACATATTTCATACTTTGTTCAATTATTGTTTAAATCTTTTTCAAAAGACGTTTTCAAAATGAAAGATTTCTCTTATCGATATTTGTTTTTTATGGTTAAAATTAAAAATAATACATTGATTTTAAAATGTTATGATTTTCATATTGTTGCACGATATCGATTTAATTGTATTATTATTTGGTGTTGAACATCAATCTTTTTTTGAATTGAAACATCTATTTTACATTTTAGATTCTGAGCGGAACGATGAATGTATTGATTTTACAGAGATGTTTATTTTTATAGTGTCATCACATTTTCGGACAGTAAAAATGCTTCAACTTTTTTCAACAGTTTCTTTTCTGGCAAGAAAGTGAATTTAGTGAATCTAATGTTTGATTTTGATTTTTTAAATGAGTTTTTACCGATTTTTATCGGTTTTTATCGATATTTAAAAATGTATTTTGAAATCAATTTTAAGTCCCGCTGGTTGAAATATTATAGTAAACATTAAACATAAGTTTAATACACCAGTTTATATCCCTTTTATGCCCGTCCATTCGTTAAAAGTTACCAGTACATAGTTACGACTTACGTTTGTTGATATTTGGATAATATTTTATTTGTTGATAGTTACTTTACATAGTTACGATTGTATTAAGATGTTTAATTACAATTGTTGATATTAAAATTAATATTTATTGTATAAGTATTTAATTTATATTCATAGTATCCAAAAAATACTGCCATATTATAATATAATGATTACCAAATTCTTTTTGAATTATATTTGGAATTGTAGTTTATTGTTTTATATTAAAATACGTTTAGAAACCGGAAATTTGGTACTCTCACATAGTGAGTTTAAATGAAGTCTAACTAGTTTAAATTTAAATGTGTTTTAAATGTTTTAATACTTCTCTGAATTGAATTTTAACTTAAACTAATTAAAAAAATATATAACAAAATTAAATGTTGTGAAATCAATTGGAAAAACCAGGGATGTCACACTGCTGTACAGTTAGTTTCGAGTTTACATAGTCATCGGGAAGTCACTGTAAATTACATTCTAATGGACGTGTTGAATTTGAATTCAATGATTTATTTTTGCGAAAAACGGTTCCCAACAGAGCCGGTGTGTTAGCTTATTCTATTTCTAAGGATATTTCAAAATTTATTCATATAACTTACTACAATAGTAATTTATTTTTATATTATTAATACGGTAAGACTGAACAGATCTTTACCAAAAACATCATGTAATATGTATTATTGTTATAATGTTACTCACACAATATTATAACAGTCAACAGTCATACGGTAGAACGGTGTGAATAGGTTCGTGGCTTAAAATTTGAATACATTTTTGAAAGAAATAGTTATGTAAAGAAAACGCTTTTTTTTCTTCAATTTTTCAAATTCTCAGATTAATATTTTTTTGAATTACAAAATAACAAAAATTGTTCGATTAGAAATCATGGACGTTTGATCCCCCCTCCTCCTAATGTAAAATCCATGAGTAATTTATGTCATTCATTAGCAAGTATTAAGCATGCATTTGCACGGCCTATCACGAAACTTGTACTTCACTCTTTTCTTTGCAAAATCAAATATACATGATCGGTCCAGAAACACATTTCATCAGCCTATACATAAGTATAGTACTATTCATCAGTTTATACATAAAACATCCCAACAACGCCATATTAAATCTTTAACATCCTTTATTTTTTTACCAAATATTCAGCATGATTTTAGGACTGTTTTTGATATTCATGAAATTAGTTATTCAACACTTTTCATTCAAGTTTTTCCAATGATCAACGTAAGTTATATGTTTTCAAAATTTGTGCTTATTAATATTATACTTATTTGGGGTCAAAATAGCTGAACTTATAAATAACCAATTTATGCTAACGTTTACTTGACTTACTGATTGATACTTAAATTAAAAATGTGTTTGAATTTATGTGGACTTCAAAACGGTAATCAAAAAAATGTTTTGCAAAATCATGCGTTTTGAATATTAAAAAAAACATCTCCTTTGTCCTTCACAATTCACAATAAAAAAGAGTGGTTCATATGGCTGTATAAGTATAAATATAGTAAAGAACCAATGTGGTTTTTGAATTGAATATTTTCTATAATAAAGAAATGCAAAATAAAAAGAAATGATTTAATATATTATTTACTTACAATGCGTAAACTGACGTTTTTAATTTTTATTTTTTATCGCGTTTCCATTCCCTCTATGCCATTGTACACAGAGTGCGAACTGCAACGATGATTACATATTAATATTAATGAAACCGTAGGATTTATTATAGCTGGCGATGGCGAGTAAAATATAATATTATGATTATTGTAGTGTTAAACGATTTCGCATAATTCTTTAAATTTCATTCCGAAAAACGTGCCGTTTAAAAGTATATAGAAACACACTAGCCATTCACGTACACGCACCGGAAATTATTGTACATTTTATAAAATAATATTATACTTTAGTCGAGCCGCCGTTGCCGTCAATTGCATAAAAACGCGGAATAGCTGCTGCAGCTCGCAGGAACACGCGGTATACATATACAATTCGAGATATTAAGTGAGTGTAAGTTGTAAAACCAGTGCTGCGAACGAAAATTAAGTGTCAAGTTTTGTAATAAGGAAAAAAAAATAATAATAAAAAAAAGCAAAATATTATTATATAAGGCAAATTGAAGCCAGCACGTCTGTTACACGCGCATATACCCCTCCGCTCTCCGACACCTGCGATTGACGTTCTTTAGTAAAATATGGCGCCATTCTTGGTCTCCTTCCAATAACTTTCACGCCACACCACCTCTCTCTCGCATTTATTAAAACCCGAAATTTATTATAATGTTCGGCCGATTGTAAACCCTTTTCCCCAGAAGTCCGACACCCTGCTTCCCCGCCTGCACATTACCGCCACCGCCACCGCCGTTCCACGTGCCAAACATGATTTATCTGAAATCTATTATATATATGTATAGGTCATCCACTCGCCGTTATACCCCCCCCCCCCTGCCTAAATATTAGTGGTACAGATTCGGTACACTATATATGCGTCGTGGTAAATATTATATATATATATACATATATTAATGTATTATAAATATATATAGTTTGATGGGGTGGTAGTAGTAGTATTGGTGGTGGCAGTGGTGACTAGTGGTGGTGGCCAGAGTTATTAATTAAAGTTTAGAAAGTAATTCCAAAAGCGGTATCTTGGGGCTCCAACTTTGCCTCTTAAGCCCGACACTCGTACTTAAAATATATTATATATAATATATAATAGTACACCTATTGACATTGTCCGCTGACTCGAACCACTGCAGCAAAGTTTTTACGTGTCACCCAACCAATAATAATTACCCTTCTCGTCGCACTATTTCGATTAGTGTTATCGAGTTCTTATACTAGCTGTTAATTACTTATTTTTATTTTGTTCGTGATGGAGGGGGATGTAAAACAAATGTCGTGAAGTGTCTGGGGTGGCGCTTGTAGTCTGACTGTCTGGACCTTATATTACATAATATAGTTTCCCGAACACCATGTAGGAGTTCGATGCGATTTTTTTGCACCAAAAACACATATTATTTTTCGGTTTTGACGATTGTAAAAGCTTCCTATATCGATGCAATAATTTTGGTAAATTAGCTGAACATTTTGTATTGTACCCATCAACTACGTTCTCAGTGATTTCAATTAATCGAACAAACAAGGTCGTGAAGGTCGGTGTTTGTGAGTTGCGGCCGAATCCCTAAATCAAGTACGAGTTGCGGCCCGGGCTTATGAGAGAGACGTACAAATTAAGTCTATAATAGTTACCACTTCATACCAGTCTATTAGCATTTAGCGCTATGCCCAGAAGACACCACGGGGAGGTTGGCTGAGACGTTTCCCAAAAATATATTTTTTTTAAACACATCATATATGTTTTTGGATTGGATATACACTAAAAAATGTTTCTGACCGATTTTTCGTAAGATTTTCGTTGTCATGGCTACTGATACAAAATATAATTATGATTCATAAATTTTTCTTGTAGGGGACAAATAATGGTTATTTTAATATTGATTTTACAATGATATGTGTTTTTTTTATTAGTTTTTTTTTGTGTCTGTGTACACGACAATTAGTCCAAATAATACTTCGATTTTCAACTTCGGTATCTTTTCCAATGCGAAAAAGAATCTAGTTGGTGCATTTGGGAGGTAAAAATGGTAAAAATGAGCTTTTTCCAATGAGAGGGTTTGTCGTAATTTTTTTTTTTTAAATTGATTATTGGATTGGCAAAAATCCAAGTCGTTACAGATTTAACGAAATCAAACTGCCCTATTCATTTGTTCGAGCTCTGTCATCTGTTCTCTTTTATAAACGCTTCTTTCCCACTTTTTTTTGTTTTGTTTTGAATGCTTTAGGTACTTCTTAATTTAATGTACGTCTCGTCGTCTCAGATTTAACTTCAAGTGTCACATCAACAAAGTTGTATATTAAGATGGTTAGTGTAGAAAGACATATTTAATTTGAAGTGAAAACGTTCACAGCTGTTATAGTGGTACTGTGGCAACTGTGCCCGGTGAAATATTGTTTCCGAAAACATAGTGTCTGTCAATTTTACAATCTGATGATCTTCAGCTGGCTGTATTGTCAAAAACACATCAGTGAAACAGTCGTTGACGTTATCAGAATTCAAAAACGCAATTCAAAACAATATTTTGAATAATAATAATTATTATCTGAATTAGGCAAAGTACTCTGGATAATATACTTTGAGTAATATACTTTGGATTATTCTCCACCAACATTATCTCAAAGGAAATGGACATCCTCTTATTTAAGTACTATGGAAGATTATTTATTTTACAGCACATTGGATTGCTGGTTCAAAATTTATAAAAACAATAATCATTCAATCGATTAGTACTCGGGCCGAGACTTATTAAAAATCAAAAAAAGCAATTAACAAAGTGATAACATTTTTATAACATTCAGAATTATATTATAAATGAATATGGTAATACTTTTAAAGAAATAGACATTTTAGTTTTAAAAAAATGTAAACAAGCGTTATGCTAATAACATTCGTTTTCGAAGCGGATTGTTCAATATATACAATATATTTAAAAGAAAAATTTTACGGATTACAAAGATACGACCACAAAGTGAAAAAAAAAAATTACCAAATTATATTAATCATCATCTGCTGTCACTGTATGTCTCATGCAATTGTTCTTTATCACTACAAGTGTGTGATTCAAAGAGTTCTTATGTGTATACAAAAACGAACTACTTCATACGATGTTTCGGTGTTGTCAGAGGGGGACGTTTCATACTGGTGGATTTTATTATAAACTTCAAAATGTAATATGTACAGTTATTAATTATATTACTAATAATATCAAATAAACCACATAGTACTCGTATTTAATATGAATAATACATATGTGATCCATTCCAAATTATTTTAAACGGAGATTTTCATCGTGTATACCATCATAAGTTGAGAAACGCTATTTTTGGGGTATAGTGCAGTGGAAAATATCTTTAGTATAGCAGGCTACATTTTGTTAGGAATTTTATTTTAATTTAATTTAATTATTTTTGATTTTCGTTTCTATGGAATCAAACAAGAGTTACGAAAATTAGCCTCGCAAAAATCGGTTAAAAAATAAAATTTGTACCCAGCCCAAAAGCATATTATAATCTAAGTAAAAAATATATATTCCCACATTTACGTACTTGTAGATTCTGGTTGATTATAACAATAATATGTCATTCATTTGCATGGGAAATTCGCGTATTATATAATATTGTTTACGTCGTTACTTATTAGTAACATCTTGCCGTAAATCACTCCGCCACGATGGAGGTAAATATAGGTATTTGCATTGCTTTATCGTATATTTTATAATATGACAAAAATAATCCAAGAGAGGATATTATACTTTCATTTCCCTCTCAAGAACAGCCCTGTATCGTGATATTATACCCACCTGTTTCCGTATTTCATTCTGGGCGTATTTATTTCGATTTCGTACTACCACCTACTCAATATTATGTCATATCAGTAATATATTTAATAAATTTGTCAAATTTATTATAAAATGTTTACCCGAAAAATGTACTTGACTAATTAAAGAAGTTGTCAAAAACCTATTCATACATTTCGTGCACTGGCGCTACTTTATTTCCCATTCTTCCCCTCTTTCTCTCTCAAATACTTTTAGATTCAAATATTATTTATTATCGGGATACATGATCACGGGCCATAGTGCTTTTCAATTTTTCGTAAAGAGAGAATCCATGCATTTGTTGTCTCTGTATTACATACGTACGACATAGCGAATTTCCGTTACTAGTTTCAATAGTTTGCTGATAGTTTGGATACTACAGTGAATTAACCCACTATCATTCTTTTGGATAAGAACATAACCTGTGCTTGTGGGTTGGCAATTTTTTTAGATATTGTAATTTTCAACATAAATATGGGTATGTGAAATATCACAAATTTAAAATACTCACATCTCGCTTGAAAATAAAAAGTTTGAATAAAAACTGACGCTAAAGCACATACAATGTTCTTACTTACTTACGTAAGTTTTAAAACTATGATACTACTGATAGGTACTAGGTCGTTCATTCGAATATCAAAACTAGTAACAAACTATTAAAACTAGTGAACGAAAATGTGCGATGTCGTTGGTTAGTTAGAGTAAGACAGAGACAACAAACGCATGAGTAGCGCCCTCTTAAATAATGATTAATCAATAATTGTAAATAAGAATCGGGTAAATAAAAAAAAAGTTTTCAAACAAAATTATTTAGATATTTGTTTCAAAAATTATGAACACAAGTATACGCACGTCGTGGTCGTATAACAGAGAATTCGCGCCTAGTATCCATCCATATATTTAGTGATTTTTAAGCACGCAGTTAACATATTCTTTTGCTTTTTTTTTACTGCTGTAATCATTTGTGCACAACAAATTTTTTAGTAAAATTAGGCTGGTGGGCAAGATCCTCTAAACTATTTACGCACTGGCCTCCCAATTTTATAAAAAAATTCTTTGTGAGCACATAACGTTAGCACAATTTTTAAAAATGTTAAGGTAGACAATACGTGCGTATTTGTACTATTTTTACGGGATGTAAGCTAATTCACCAAATGGTAAATGGGTACTCGCTGTATACCAATGTATACCATCGTACCAGTATGCCCTCAAAAATACTGCTGGTCATAATGGCATGTATACTGTATAGTCGTATAGTCATCGGTGTTCAAGTGCTGGGTACTTGTCTAAAATAATATACATATATAATCTACTCGGAAATATGTGGCAAATATTGTCATTTCGGCACATGTGAACAGCTGCTGCACATCAGTGTATAAATGCTCAATAGAAAATCGTCTAGACCCACACACAAAAGCGGTGTACTAACAAATCGATTTTGTTTTAACGATTTCACTAATAACTATTCTTTTGTGCTCAAAAAGCTTCGATGACGATGTATAATTTCTTCGTAAACCTCCGATGCGTATAATATGAATAAGTTGTACTTCTATATATTTATAATAACTGTAAATAGAGTTCGATAATATTAATAATAATTATGATATATTTTATTTATTTATTCGTATGGCTTTAAATGAACCAACGATATTACAATCATTGAATCATATTGATGCATTAAGTAATATTATTTTAAACAATATATCTACATCGCAATAGAATTAACTAACAGTATATAATCAAATGTGTGGTTGGGCAGTTATTGCAATAGAAATATAAAACCAGCATTATTAAAATATAAATATATAATAATAGTGACAGTTAATAGCAGGTTAAAGAATTACATATAGTCACACAATCGCACGCCTAAGTTCATGATCAATCCCATTATTGCTTCTGGTGTTATGTTTCACGAATCCTCTCGTCGACCTTCGATGTCCTGGTTACATTTCCTCTCCTGACATTCCAAGATAAATATGTTTTATAGTTGGTTCGTCGTCACCACAGTCGCATGCTGAGCAATTTTTTAGTTCTCATATGGGCATTACGGGGACTTACAATATTATGATGCAAAAATCATCAATACGTTTTAAGTTAAAATATAAAAATTATGATTATATATATATATTATATATAGTACATTAGGTAGTGCATGTTGCAACACACGTGTAGGTTGTGAACTGTATGTCCCTGCATCATAAAGACACCATTACACTTTGACACTGTACCTCAGCATTCCTCCTGGTTAACAATATAGTTGAGATTCAACTATTCCACCTTGAGGTAGTTATGCAGGTCATTTATTATTTAAATTTGGTTATTAATTAGTCAATAACAAAACAGTTCTAAATACGGACCACAAGATTACACGGAATAACACGGATACAGCTTAATGTAGCGTCTTGAGTTTAATATTATTATTAATGTTACCGACATATTTTATATTTTTATGGAATACAATTTCACCGCGGTATCGGCGGTGATGCCTATTTTTCTTCATAAAAACGGAACCTCAGAAAACCCGTTTTAAATTTCGTATTTAATTTTTTTCTCTCATATTTTATTGTTATCATTAGAATAATAATATTTATTCGAAGCGGGAGAAAAATAATTACAATCGTTGCGTCAATAAAACGATATCTGTGGACGGCGAACGGCATAATATCTAGAATTATTATTCGAAAAGATATCCAGACGACTGCGACGTCGACGTTATGTAAATATTATATACATATATATATATATACATAATATTACGTTTGTGAACAAGATGTGGGTTTTTGGTGGTTTTGAAATCAGTATTGGTTTCGGAATCGTTTTTTAATTTTCAATAAAACAAAACGAAGAAATAAGAATAAAAAAAAACGTCGTATATTAATTAACCGAATTCCCGCGTGCTTGGAAATAAATTGAAAAAGTTCAGCTGTGCACACTGCACGCACCGCACGATCGTCGCCGACGGCGGCCCAGAACCGGCGCGCATATATCGCGGGACCTCCATGATGGTGGTGGGCGGGTGGTTGGGGTGGCGGCGGCGGCTGGCCGGGCGCCAGAGGGTCTGCAGTGCTCTGCTTGGCGAATAATCAATTCGCTATTTAGATGACACTCGACAAACCGTCGAGTTCCAAATATTAAATACACACCAGTTCCGTCCCCCGCCCTCAACCTCAACCCCGCCGTGGATTTTCCTCGGCCATCACCCTCCCCCTCCCCTCCCCCCGATCGTCTTCGCCTGCACCTCCAACGAGACGTGTTTAATCTTGATAGATGACGTCCCAGCAGCGCGTGTACATAATATATTATCACATCGTTTTTACGCCGCATGCGTATACAATATAATATATTATATTCTTTTTCTCTCCGCGCATTGATATTATATATAAGCAGTTTTGCTCTTGCCGTTTATTAAAATAATATAACAATATAAATGTTTTGAAAAACTATCGGCGCGATTCACATCCTCCCCAAATACGCGACGCTCCCACTGCAGTGTGAGACGTACTATAAAAACACAATATATGCGATTACACCCAGTTCTGCGGATCATGACTAAAAGGATAGGTCGTATTTTATCACCACAGTTGTAATAGTTGTCTTAGTTATCTTCTCTGCCCCCAGCCCATTTCGTAGTTCTCACTTCTAATTTGATAATTTTTATCTATATATTATATATAATATGGATGTATATGGTTGATTGGCTGCAGTAAGAAGTAAAGAACTACCTACCATATAGACGAAATAACGAGCGGGGGATGTGTATCAATAAAAATATTTCTATGTGTCAAGTTTTTACGTTTACAAGCATCCAATCATGTTCTTCACTTAACTCGATTGTGTTTTAGATCTTAGTCTTAAGTTCTCCTCCAACCTTGAGATTATAAGCAACACATTGAATGTATGTTAGGTATGCCGCAAGGCGTTTAAATCTTTAGTCTTTATTATCATGTTGGCTATTGAACTAAATTTAAGTGAGTCTGTCATATGTATGTTAAGATTTGCTCATCAAAAGTGTATGTTATTTTACATGACGTATGGAATTTATTTTTATTAGGAACTTCAAAATTATGACATTATTAACATTTAATACACAAAAATAAAATGAATTATGTACTGCAATCATTGCAATAATATTAATAATATTTAATGGGAATAATGTTCGATTCCAATTTTTCTATGAACATAGACCACTTATGAGCTTACCGGGAACCACTGGTTAAGAAACAAAGGGCTGTGTTATTGTGATTACTTCTGTTTATCAGGACTTCATAGTGTATAGCAGTATATGGAGGGTCGCAGGCAGGGCCAATAACTTCGGGCTACCGTTCCATTCTCCCATATATAATATACCCATATACGTAAGTAAACACATAATCGCGGAGGCGAAAACCGTGATGCACTTGCACCGTTCCGAGTCCATCCGAAAATGTTTATACATAATTAACAAACTATAAAATAATTTTCGGTCACCCCAGATAGTCAGATGCACTTTTTTTCATTTGGTGGGCAGTATAGTTTTATACATTTTTCCAATATGTAGCGATACTGGAGTCTACCGTTTATCAGTCAGGGTTATATTCTAATAAATTTAAATTAATTCAAGTACAAAATAATAATAATCGAAATACACACATAAACTCACGTTTACAATCTCACGGAGGTGTAATTCCGTGAACTTTTACCGTACAAATTGGTGGTCAGCGATTCGGTATATTTGTCCAACATAAAGTGATAACAGGGTATTCCTTCTAACGGTCAGTGCCATCGCGGTTGATTATACAATAGTTTAATAGACAATGACACAATGTGAAATAATTCAAGTAAAATAAATTTTGCATTTTAACAATAATCATTGACTATAACAGCACTTACAAACATATAACTGTAAAATAATTCCAATGGAAAATATTGCAGTTCAGGTCGCTTTGTCTTCTAGGTTAAAAATTAAATGTTAAAGGTCCCTCTGTGTAGTTATGTATGATGACGGTTCTATAGTCTATAGATGTATACTTTCTGGGTAATTTAAGTTCCTACTAAGTATTAAAGATTTTAAAAAATGACACCAATGGTTATAAACTAATCGCACTTTCTTTTAAAAATGTTTATTAGATATTGTTAAATTACAACCTACTTTAAGTCTTGCAGCTTGTGTTAGAGATAACATAGATTTATAACAATTGATAAATATTAAAATAATAAAATAAATATAAACAATAGATGAACATATTAATATTAGCCATCAATATACTATAATTACAACTAAAAAATAAATAAAAACAGGAATTTTAAACATTAACTGACGTTCTCCTCGAATTTAAGAAATAAATATTTATATACTACGCATTTTAAATTCATATTATCTCATAAAGTTATTATTTTTCTAAATTCAAAAAGCATAGAATTAAAAAATGTTGGTCCCAAATAATCTAAAAAAGACTGACCAAAATGTTTATTGGCATATCAAACGGGAAAATCATAATTTCCGAATTATCTCTTATTACCCGTGTTGTTTTGATGATTACCTAATTTAAAATTATTTTCTAAATACATAATTACATTTTTTATTTAATTAACAAATCATTTATAATTTTCATTCTCAGATCCTTTAAGAGTGCCTACATTTATTCAAACAAATTCTGACGGTATTATTTTGGTTAACTATTAGACATTAGTGCATTATTTAGTATAAGTTACCACGAAGGCCACCCCACACTAATAAACTATATTGGAAGTGTGATTGATATAGTGCACAGTAAATAATTATTCTCATATAATATAGTGTGTTTCGGAACCATAGACAGAAGTGAGAACTTTATGTACATGTAATACAGTCATCGAATTTCACTTATGAAATAATTTGAACATCACAAGTCATATTCTTTCGTCGACTGTCCTTTGACGGTTGCTTGAGCTCTATACCACGTCTGAAAGGTTTTTCCCATCATAGTGCTTCCGGCAGTCAAGTGAGAGTTTAACAATTTTGATAAATATATAATACACATATTATATATACAGCTAATACATTTCCATGCACATTCTCTCAACTGCATGGATTCGATGGTTCGGAAAGATTATTGGGGACCGTCGTTTATTTCGGGGGAATGATATCCCTCAATTGTTTTTCATTTCAATGCTTCGAATTCCCAACACAATTCTCTTCAAACACGCAACCCAATTTTTCAATCGCATAATTTAATGTACTATTTAAGTAATATCTCTATAATAAATTATAATCGTGCTTAGTCTTATACATGTTAACAATGGTATTGCCATTTTTTTTTCAAAATCAGGTTATGCATAATATATACATAAATCAAAAAAATGGTGGAGAATTTAAAGAAAAATATCAATTCTATCGTATCTATAATATTGTAGAGGTTAAAACGGATTTGAAAATGTACTTTTTTTTCCAAAGCTTACCTACCTAATATTGCCATCCTAGAATTAAGTAAAAACGTGCAATTTTTTCGTATTTAATAATTATTATTTCATGACTTATCGTCTATAATGATGAGTATTAAAGTATATACGTATAGTTGTTAATATTATATACAATTTTATTCTTGGATACAATCAGTTATATTGTTGTGGGGGAATAATAAGGATTACACGACACCGCCTGTACAAAGCCGCATTATGTATTATTATATTTCTATTAAATATTCTAATCTTGTCCAATCATTATTAATATTTCATGTGTTGTCGATTCTATAATGATAAGTAGGTTATACTATAAATTATATTCTTGAAATTCATTAATGGTACAATATTATATCATCGTTGTGAGGGGGCCGGGTCACTACTTCCGACTACTATGCATACCAACCCAGCAAACTCAACCAATCAAACTTAAACTTTTGATCTCATAATTATAAGATCGTGATAAAATATCGTGTTCTCCCCATTGGTTACGGGCAATTTTGCAGATGTAAAGTGCATAAAACGAGGGTTTATAATTTGTATAATATTGTACTATCGTGATGTCTACCTGACCGTGGGAGATAGTTCGTAAGAGCCGGTGGGCGAAAGCTCCGAAGGGGTGTAGAGCGCAGTTGAGGGTGGGCAGAGCGACGGCAATAAAACCATGCGGGCGTTATCGCGTGGCAGCGTTTGCAGTGCGAGACAATTCCCAGTGATAAACGTGGCTGTGGGGGCTAAACTTGGCAATAAGCACCACCGTGATTTTTAATAGCCCCACCGAGACCTACGCGATAATAAATACGAGACGAATGAAAAAAATCCACATGACAATAGTACAGGGTGTTACAGAAACACCTGACAAATGATGTAACTTTTGTTGTAATCAACGTTTTTTTTATTTTCAAGATATAATTTTAAAGACACTTGCGCTACTAGTATGATATAAAATTTTTAATTTTAATTTTTAATATTGATGGTAAAAACTTAAATCTGATGTATTAATTTTTTTGAAAATTCAAAATAACTAATTTGTAAATCTAGTTTTATGAAACATTTTGATGGTAAAAATATTTACTTAAATCATTATGTAGCTTATTTTTAAAATTCTTTTGAAATCTTATAATTTTATTCTCGAGGGAAGTTGATCTAGTAGCAAAAAAAAAACATTTTATATCCAAAAAGTATGAACTTTTTTAATGTTTTATGAGATTTTTTTATGGGGACTTTTTGAAATCTTAATATTTTTTAAAATTGATAAGCCGTTAAAAAAATTTGGCATTTAAAAAATCATAAAAAATAAAATACTTGACTTAGGTAAATGTTTTTTTAGTCAAAAGTTTTCTAAAAACAAGATTAATAAATTGACTATTTTAAAATTTTAAAATTTCCAAAAAAAAAATTTTAATCAGATTTAAAATATTTTATTTTCTGAATTGAAAAAAAAATGATTTCTTCTACGTGTAGCGCACAAACCAATCAATTAATATGTAAAAAATATTGATGAGAACAAAAGTTAATTCATTTGTCAGTTTACACTCTGTATTATCGATCGATTCGGCGAAAAACCGCCTGTCTTTCAACGCATGATGGAATAATAATATAATAATAACAATAATAATAATATCAATAGGTGAAAATATTTATAATATTATGGTAAATCTATTTGTTTGTTTACGATTATTAATAATATTATCGACTGTTTGTAATAATACCAGGTGGTGATTCAGTTGAGTATCGAACAATTTCAACTTTTTTGACGATTTATGATTATAAGGAACATAATTTGTTGTCATTGCAGAAAATTATATAGTAAACCTGACAAGCGTCACTTCCCCGCCGTCGTCCCACGTTTCTTATGCACAGACCCTCGCACAATAATAATTATTAAGCAATAAGATACAGAGTCATACATATATACATAAATTATTATCGTTGACTTTAAACATAATACTAAATTATTATAAACATACAATCATAGAAGTCTTGTTAAGATTGCTTTTTAAATGCATTCAGAGTACGTATTAAATACTTGATGTCATTTGTATTTTGTATTCTTTTGTAGTATATGAAATGCTTTTACGTTTATCACAAATGTATACTTAAAATGATTAGTAAATATTTAAATCGAATATAATTAATAAATACATTCTTTAATTTGTTTAAGAATTTCAGATGTTACCTATCTATTATATTGCAGGCGCGGATTTAGAACGTATTTACGGGGGGGGGGGCATCTTAAATAAAATTTCAGCCTATAAGTCTGATAAAAATGCAAGTAATGCAAGTCCATTTAAGCGTGACTCTACGGGGGGGGCATGGCCCCTTGGCCCCCCCCCCTTGGATCCGCGCCTGTTATATTGTCAAATTAAACTTTAGCAATGTATAGATATGGATTCCTTATTTGTGTCATCAAATAAAATCTTGAAAATTCTTAGATGTATTATAAAATATTATTTTAATACCAATTTTCACAAGATTGTTTACCGAATTATTACAAAATATTAAATATTTATCCACCAACTATAGTGTTTTTAAAATAGATCGACCGAAACATGTTGGACAGAAAGTGCTTACGTTTAGCTAAACAAAAAATGAAAAGAAAGCATATGGTGTGTGAAAGTTACATTACAGATAGGTGTGCTGTGCACACTTACTAACGATCATTTACTTCTCACATAAGTTGTGCACTTGTACTTACAGTATACTTATAATTAACTTTCACATATTTCCTAAATCTGAACTTCTTAAAAACTGATCGTTTGGAACTTGCCAACTTTAATACATACTTTGATCCTTGTATGATAATTTGAATTTTAAGTTAACGGGTTAGGTAAAATTAACTTTTTACCACAGTACATAGAATATAATAAATAATCAATTAAAAAAACTTTGACTTAATGTTTTTCACTTTAGTTTCTTTATAGGAATATTTTGAACCTATTATTATTATTATTAAATTTTAATAATACATCTCTACACATTAATTGGTTTTCTCTTAAATTTTTTTTAAGTATTCTAAAATTAAAATATAACAACAGCCCACCTCTTTACTTTTAATTGCCTAGAATTTTCTACCATAATACCATAATAGCACACATTAAAAAATAATACAAAAAGTATTTACCAAACATTTATCTTCCAAAATTGAAAATATGCCACATCAGTACGACAGTACATCACATATATAACTATAGTCTATAACTAACCTAATATATATATTTTAGACCAAAAACAAATTTTCAAACATCATATTATAGAGTTTTAATACTAAAGCAATTCGTTTATAATATTCTTATTAATGCTATGATTAATGGTTAAACAGTTTTGTCCACCACTTTCAATGAAAAAAATCATATTATCAGAAATTATTTTTGAACGATTTGTTGGCTATACCATAATTAACAATAAGGAGGTGCACTATATGGGGTCCGAACCACCATTGTATCAATTTCCATCAACATTTATAGAATAAAAATTGAATGAAACTAGAATATTTCAAAATATGCCAATACCTAAATATAGTTGAAATAAAATTCTACATATTTAATTGAGTTTAAAATTATACCATGTCTATAGAAATTGCTAATACAATAATGTTTGGTGAAAATAGCAAGTACCTATTTATTAAATTTTGGTTATAAATGTTTTTTTTAAATCACAACAAAGCAACAAAATCTATTTCGTCTCTAACCGGTGTCTTGAAATTAATATTCCCGTATTTCCATAATTTTATTTAAATTTCCCCAATTGTTCAGAGTGGTACGAGCTGAGCAGATATAGATTTCTAGAAAATATTTACTGGCACCTTCAAACTAGCTATTCAAGGTTAAAAAGATCAAAGCATTTTTTTCTTCTTAAAATGTGTCTTCTGACGAAAAAAACCCACACATTATTATAAGACCAATACTTGCATTCCTCTGCTCACAGAATTAAAAAAAATATTAAGTTGATATACTTGTGTAAAATATTAGGGAATAACATATATTATTATAATCCTCTGCAGAGAAAATAGTTTGATGACAATAACAATCCTATCGTCAAAAGCCACGAAACAGTTAAACCAAAAACGTAGTCTTTCAGGAACAATTAAACAGTTTTCAGCACTAAATTTGTCCGTAAAGTAAAAATAATAATTGTTTATACATTAAAAACGTGGTTCTTAACACAAGGAACTATACTAAACAAAAAAAAAAAAAATGTTCATAACTACGAGTAGTACCCATATTGTTATGTGTTTTAATAATATGCACACTACATAATATGACTTAAGATATCAATCGGTAGAAGACAAAAAGAAATATGTAGACTTTTATTTGTAATTACTACCAAATGGGCTTCTGGTAGCATTAGCATAATGTGTGTTTTCAAATTTTAGATATTTAAAAAAGTTGTGATCACATGTACATTTTAATATTAGATTTACTCGAATTTATTTAATATCAAAGTGCGCATGTGATACCATCTAATTTAAATATGTTAAATTCTAGAACAAACTATATGAGGACACAGAATGACAGAATATATTTAATGTTATTTTTTGTTGTTGTTAACGGACATAATATTACTCCTTATCGAGTTACCAGTCACATAGTATAAATACCAATTATATTTTAGGACCAATGTTAAGTTTAAACCAAAAATTTGAATTTTATCAGACAGAAAAGCAATTCTGATTTTTGTGCTTGTACGAATATTGAACATGCTTATTTGTTCCTGATCTTAACAACGAATTTGTGTACATACCACCTTCTTTGTAATTTTCTCGTCAATATTTATAAATTTCATTGAGAAAAATATCAATTTTGGTTGCGGGAATCGATAGAGAGGTAAAATATTTAAATATCTATCAATAGTATAGACACTAAAAACTTGATATCGACAAAAATGGAGTTACTGCTTAGTGGCGGCTTATGACGGCAAAATATTTCTAAGGTAATTTTTTTGTATGTCGCAATAATTCGGTGCGTTTTCGTTCAGCGTATAAACTCATGATATCGCATCCCATTCGTTGCGTGTTTGAAACGCGACAACGATTGTTGTAAAGTGGGTGCACTACCTATACATATATATATATACACACACACACCTTGAGGCTATAACCTACATACTATATATATATATATATATATATTATAATGGTATCTGGATATGTTATTAATGTTGAAGGATGACGGGAACGGTGGCAGCAGCTTGCGTGCCGGCGGCGAGGGGTTGCGAATGGATAGCGAGGGATTAGGTGCGGTGGCGGGTATATATAGGGTTATTTCGTGCGATGTGATGGAGCTCAGGTGCACGTTAACGGTATCGGTCGACCGGTCACAGCTTAACTTTAACTTCCCAGATGCAACCAATTTTTACAGGAATCGATTAGGAACTTCTGTTGCACGGTGTGGCGGTGCAGGCGGCGGTACAATGCACCGATATGTATATATATATTTGTGTTCCGAACGGTAATATAAATATTATTATGGGTCGTAAAGTCAACGGATTTACGCTAATTTCGGGATAGACGAAATCGGAGTGGTAGTCGTCGTAGAAGTCGTCGTCGTCGTCATTGCGAAACAGCTGCGCGCCGCCGTTTTATTTTTATAAGTATCGCGTATTGCACGTTATTACAACATACATTAGGTATAATACATGATAATATATTGGCTAAATAACCTACCTCTCTTCATCCTCCGAAAAATTGAAAAAATGTGTAAAATTGTACATAAAAAAATTTAAATATATTCCTGATATCAATGGAAGAGATATATATTTCCCTAAAATAGACCTCTATCGCCTAATACGTGATTAAATCATCAGAAATTAACCAGCGTTGACTTTTACTCTTTGGGGCATGTTCTTTTTTTGGGCACAAAGCTTAGAGCTGTTTCTTTCAAAATAAAGAAAAATTAAAATTAAAGAATTCTTTTTCCTTAGTTTCGTGAACAAAAATCACAGTTCCTTTAAATTTGAATATAGTTTTTTTTTTCCACTCCAAAAATTATTTTTAGTTGGTTTAAGTTGAATTCATTGATTGTTGTTTTTCACCTAACATTTATAAATAAAAATGTATAGTTCTAATACCACAGTTTTTTGAATAATTTTGGTTTAAAAAAGGAAGAAACATTGAAATGAGTTCATTTTTTAGAGGAACTCGTTTTGAACAACTTCCTTCTTTAGATAAAGAACCAGGATCTATAACGTGTTTTTATGCTAAGAAATGTCCGAAAAACCGAAAAACAAATATCGATGTAAAGAAAAATTAAAATTATAATTTGCCATTTTGATTTCAAGCCCTGAATTTCAGTTGTAATATTATAATATATTAATATTTTTGTGCTTTTAAAAATTAAGTTAATGCAGTCTGCCAAAAACATCTGTAGTCGAAGCCTAAAAACAAATACATAAAAAAAAATAGATGATAATATTATATACGATGTGCAGCGCATAGTGCATCGCGGTGAACGTTTATTTGTATTTCTGCTGCACGTGATTGAGTGGGTATAGTGTGAACTGTGGGTCACCGTGGTGGCGTGGGTATGCGTATAATACATATTATGATATATATAATATATTTAGTTTTTGTAGTTTGTCACTCGACGATTTTTATCCGCATATTATATTGTATTTACGTTGGAAAACGGCTGAAAGAGAGCTTATATATACCTACATATATAGTGACATCGGTCGTGTTATCATATAAAAACACACTGGGCTACGTCAACAATAATATGTTTACCAGTGCCATTAGAAAAATAAACAAACGCCGTGATCCGTGTCAAGTCCTGCGAACGACTACTAGGCACGTATCCGTTCTTATCTCTATAAATGCACTTCCCCCCGCACCCCGCGGATCAACAACTCCGGGCGTTCTGCTCGCCCCCCCCCTCGCCCGTCGCCACCATCCGGTGCGCAGCCGCCGCTAGAAGAATTCCTCTGTTAATTTCGGCTTCAAACTTTGGACAGGCTGACTGACTGACAGTGTGGTGGCGATGACGGAGAGAAAATCGTGGTCCGCGGGGAGTCGTAGGGAATTATAGTCGGGGCAAGAGAAGGAGAGAGAGCGATGAGAGTAGTGAGACGTATGTTCTGTACGAGAAGAGAAATGACGAGAGAAATAAAACGAACGGGTGCGAAATATGAGGTTGTGTGTGGGTGGGACAACACTTCAAGTTCGAAAATTCAAAACTATATGTTATTATTATTTGAAATAATTAAGTAGGTACAGCGATGGAAAACGTTTTTTTTAATATTGCGTTTTTGATTACCGTTTTTAAAAACCTCATTTTTCTATATTTAAAATGTTTCTAAATAATCCTGAACTCAAACTCCTAAAAAAAATAAAAATATAAGACACATCTAAAAAAAAAATTTGCTCTCGTGCATTGAAACAGAAATAATTATTAGTAATTACAAAATAAAGATGAACACTGATAAAAATAAAATAAAACAAGCTGTTTTTTTATTTTTATTTAATAAATATCGAATAATTATAATAAATAGTAAGTTTTAAACGTATACCTAAGTCATAAATAAGAATGACTTGTTCTTGTAAATATGTCAGTATTGTCCATTGTCAACAAGTATTAGTTATCAGAATTATCAAATTTTCGATAACAGAAATATTATTTTTTTTTCGTTTTCGTTTTTGATTTCTTTAATTGTTATTCCATTTTTTCAGTTTTTAGGATTTTTCGTAATCGTTTTTTTTTATTCAATAACATTTTTTTTCCACCCCTGATTAAATATTATGTTTTTGACAATATCCGAGAGTAATCACAACGATATCTGTATAGAGAATCATTATAATAATAGTAATATTATATCCAACACTATTTGAATCAATGTAATAAATTACATTAGGTATAACAGGGTAGGGGGGGACTATGATAATGCTCTATGGTTAGGTTAGATACACCTGATACCTGATTAATTTTTTTCTCTGAACGATGAGAACTTTTTTCAAATCGGATCCAAAGCCTAAATTCTCATTTTACTTTGAATAGTACTTGAAAAATGTGTCTGAAAAAAATAACAAATATTGTGCTTTATTCAAATGCATATTTTAGCTTCTATAATTATTATTTTGAAAATCGGGCTTTAATTTCCGACCAGAAAAATGTTTTCTTCTTTTAAATAAAAAAAAACTAACCAAATCCGACTACGGGGCTTCAGAGTTTTTGCCGTAACACATATCATGTTTTTGTACTAAAAACGTGCCGACTCCGACACCCTTAGTCTAGAACAGCGGTTCTCAACCTTTTTAAATGTGACTTGACCAAATGACATTTTTTTTTTGTTATGCTTATCAAAAATATATTATACGTTATTTCACATTCATGGAATTTTATTTTATTAGAAAATTCGAAATTATGACTACATTTAATGCAAAAATAAAATCAAAAATAATATGTACAATTATTATACTTTATATTTTAATTAATATCAAATAATAAACCTAATTATATTTAATGTGAAAAATGATTCGATTTTTTATAAGGTAGGTTTTTCTTCGCGTACCACGTATTTGAGCTTTCCACATCGTATACCACTAGTGGTACACGTACGATGACGTTCCGATTTGGATTTGCTTGTACAATTTTAGATTGTCCGGGACGGCCTTGCAGCCAGTACCGGGAAAAACGGAAGTCCTTATATTCGATCGGTCCGACACATTTATAGCTGCAGACCTTCGGCCCACATGGCGCGCACCTGGGTTCTGTGGCTTAACGTGTGAGCTCGTATATTTATAGTCACGCGAGAACTTTCAAACAGACCCTGCGAGAGCGCCTGAGTATATAATCATTGTTCGATTAGTATAAGAAAAATATTTATTTTTTTCTAAACGCATATAGGTTTACCTCTACGATTAAATATTATTTATTCTCTAATTTAACTCAAATTTGTCTAGCGATATTTCTGTGTTCGATATCTCAATCAAAAATGTCATAATTGTGTAATATGCTTTGGAATTCAAAACGTTCATGTTTGGTGAACTAATTATTTTTAATATATATTGCGGTGGCTGTGCGTGAACCAAATCTCTAATACCATGGATTAACTAAAAAAATATTGAACGAGTAAGCTTTCCGTCGGGTTTATATAGGACTTGAACGCCGTGTTTGGGTTATTGAGGTTTTCCCAGAAATCGTTTACGAACCGTGAAATATCATATTTAGAACGTTTTCTTATCGCTGACGTCTTAAGTCGGCGCGCCGAGCGTGATGGGAGGAAGTATTATAATAATACTTTAATAATATTTTATGTTGTATAATGCATATACATATATACACTATACAGGGTGAAAATCCTTATAACGTGAAACATTTATGAATTCAGAAAACCCAAACGTTTTTGAAAATATTTCTTCAACGTAATTTCAAACAATATTTTTGGAAAATAATTGTACGTCTTACCATTTTTTATCGTTATCATATTTTTTTAATCTTTTGGAAGATAAAAAATTATCATATTTTAAATTTATATTCCAAAGCAGAATATTATTATTTCTAAAGTATTCCGATCTATAAAAACAAAATTTCGGACAAGTAGCTTATAAGTATTTAAGGTACTGATGATCGGAGTAATGCAATATAGACGAATATTTTGCCGGTAATCCAGCTGTACCACTCCACTTCACTCATCTAAACTTTATAACTTATAACTCATTCTCGTCCAAAATTCGATTTTTATATATTGATAGTTCCCCGGAAAAATGTTCTGCTTTAAAAAGAGGGAATTAAAAATGCATATTGTCAATAAAAAAAGCAAACATTAAAAAAAAAAAAAAAACGATAGGAATTTAGTGGAAAATATATTTTCAAAAACGTTAATAATTTTCGAAATTAAGAGTGTATGGCTTTAAATGGATCACCCGGTATATATGATGTATATAAGTATGTATGTGATTAACGTGGGTCAAAAGTTTAAGGTATTTAGGGTGAAAAGTAGGGGCGTCGAGCCATCGAGGGTTGTTTCATGTTTGTATGTCGAATAATCTTAATGTATTTACGCTCTCACAAACACCTGTGCACAACTCGAAATGGATAAGGATTTCTTGCAGTGAGTTTGCGTTTGAAGCGTGATGTACTGATGTCTGCAGTGGTTGATCACCGGTGAGGAAAATGAAAATAATAATATTAGACTTAAATTATTGTATGGCCCTCGATACTTGCACCTTATAAGTGCAACAAAAATTCGCACCTTTAAAACAAAACTGTCACAACTTAAAATGTCAAGTTTTGAAGAAAAAATCTAAGATATTTTAAGGAGTTCTTTACCTATGCATTTGAAGTTTTGAAACTAAAAAACTAAATACTTTATTAAATATTATGAAACTCTCCCTATAACCCAAAAAGTAAGACTTATGACTTTTAAAAATTCATATGTTACTGCAAGATTGTCATATTTTGAGACGTGACAGTAAAAAATGTCCATTTGAAAATACAAGACTAACTTTTTCATATAATGTCTGCAGACTGCAATATTACAAACCATGAAATGTAATACCGCCGCAACACTAAAAATTGCTGTTTTCCACTCAAGAAATCAGACGAAAATGAGTTTTTGATTAATTGGATGAATTAATCATCTTTTTAGTGGTAAAATCCAAAATGATATCCAATGTGGAGTTCTTGCATTCAATATAACTAATTTTTTAACATTTGAAAGTAGTTATGACTCGAAATTAATGAATTAGTTAATGAGTTGTGGTAGTCTTGTTCTAGAGGTGCGAAATATGCAGTGCATATGATGGGGCTGTATTAAGAATTCTGTCAACCGTTTACGAAAAACCACCGCGGTTCTTTGGTGGAGATTACAACGATGATTAATTTAATTAATTAATAAGATTTAACCGCTTTTTCAAGAATTATTAACAACGAAATATATGTATAATTAGAACTTACGAGGTATAATTATTATACCTAGCTATAGTAAATAGCATTTGGTACTCTTTATATATTATATTATAACTGGCTAGTGGGGGAGGGGTTGGGTGTTAGAACACCCCCATAAGCCGTATAATTCAAAATTATAATATATGCTAATTTTCACAATTATTAAATGTTATACATAAACATATTTTAAAACAAATATTATTCAAAAGTTAATAGCGTTTAACCATAGCCATAGGATATTAATGTCACCACGTATGACTTGGTGGATGTGTGACCTCCCCTCCCCCCCATGCAAGTTGTATTTCAATATTAAAGTAAAACACCCCCCTCCTATAAAAAATTAATTTTTCTCGTCGAATGCCGTATCCGTTTGGGTTGCACCGATAGGACTTTATCACCATTTATACTTAATATTTCATAATAATATTGTCATTATTGTTGCGTTACCTATATCTCACCGTTTATATAATAATATAATATACCTATTACTATATTAATATGTTATTTAAACGAAGACGGAATAGGCCGTCGCACGCATCGCCCCGGAATACAACAAACCGCGTACTCGGAGCTCGCCGCGGGCTCGGGGCCCCGAAAACTTCTTCGGGGGGGGGGGGCGAATATACATGTCACCTCCGCACCACACCCACCCATCCCGTACTGACGTATTTTCCTTTACCGCACTGCCGTCGCCCCCGCGCTCAAAACCCACGTCACAAACGTTGCCTCCACCACCTCCGACACACACACACACACACACACACTACACCTACCTCCTCCACCGCCGCCGCCGTCGTCGTCGTCGTCGTCGCTGCTGCAGCACATCAACCGCAGGAGTTGCAGCCAAAACTAATAACTCGCAGACACGACGGCGACGGCGGTGGAGCGGTGTGTTTATGTGTATGACACAACAGAATTCCGCTAATGGACGTGTCACGAACACTCGGACACGTACTGGGCGGGCAAAGCCGGCGTGGCTTTTGGTGGCTGGTACATATATATATATATTTATATTATGAGCCCACACACACACACATACACACATATATGATATATATATAAGCGATCGCGAGCGGCGGCTTTTGTGTGTGCGGGAGCGCCCTCGCAGCGGTGCTTAAAAAAAGCTAAAAAAATAATAAAATAATCGGTATTACGAGTATAGGTCGTATATATATATATATATATATATATGTGTGTGTGTGTGTATACGAAGGACTTGTACGTATATTTATTTATTGGTTTGTTTGATTTAATTTAATATCGTTAAATGCGTGCATATACAATATTATGATACCATGTATGTAGCCGAATAACCCGCGGCTGATGAATAATTTCATTATTAAAGAAAAACATGGGGGTGGTAATGTCTGGTGAATCACTCCGTATATTATGATGTTTGAACGCTCGTGTATACCAGATATACATACAGTGGTGTATGTGCTCACGAGTTCGAAACGTTTTGAATATTGATGAAATAATACTATTATGATGTTGTAATGTAGAAACATATATATAGGCACCTATTTACATATTATCATAGCAATCGAGGACATTGTTTTTTATCGATTCCTTTTCGTTCAGGTAAATCAAAAATCAAATCCAAAGATGCTGGCTTCTCGTCGACGTCAACCAGCGATTCGTCGGGCGAACACTTGCTGAGCCCCACGCACCCGTTACCGGCCCGAATCGACGTCGAATCTGAAAGTACGTATATTGAGCTTTTCGCGACGATAAAATATCGTTATTATGAATTTATATCGCTTGATTATCTCCTATCCAGGTTGTTTTTTATTTCATCCGTATCATTTCACTCCTGTTCTTTGCTTAGTGCACAGATATTATGCACAATAAATTATTGTAAATTATTGTATTATCAAATATACGTCATGTAGATTATTGTTGACGATTGAGATACTACCCAGGTAATACTATTATTACGCTTATTTTTATTTCCTGCTGCAACATGTAGATATCACTACAGTATGAATTTCAACAATATAAAAACTCCTTCTTTAAGTAACTGCAGAATGTATGTAATGTAATTTGGAAAAATTGAGTGAATATATTATAATCTACATTCACTTACATAGTAACGTAATATAATATAATACTTGGAATTTAAATATTTAGTTCTTCAAATTTAGGCATGGTAGGGGGAGGATGTAGGGACTATATTTTGCTCCTATAAGCCCTGCACACCTCTGAACTAAACTTAAAATTCATTTCTTAAGATAATACTCATTAACTTTTATTCTTTGATAAAAACAATAAAGTATAATCAACAAAATGTAACTACAATAAGAAAAAAAGCTGAAAAATTAGATTTTTTAATAAAAATGAAATGTCTTGTGTACGCGTAGGTGATTTATAATATCTGTAACTCGATTAATTATTATTATTTCATAATAATGCGTTATTGTACTATATGTACTTTTAAATGGATGTATTCAATTTATTAAATAAAATATAATATTAACCTTTTTGACTTGACTTATCGTATGACGTACGTAGGGTAGTTATTCATCCCAATTTATGTATAATTATTTCTATAAATTATTTTCTGGATTATTCAGCGCAATTCACACCAACGGGGGGTTGCTATTCATCTTCTATGGAATTTACTATTATAAAAACTATTATAAAAATGAGTAATCTAAATCCGGTTAAGCACAAATATTTATTTTTTTTTTTTAACATTTATTTGGAAAATATACAATCTGTAAGGTTAGTTTACAATAGGCATTTATGCTGTGTTTATGTGTTTTTAATTAAGTTTACGTGAGTTTAAGGAACTACCCAACAGTAGTACTTATATGGCGTGAGGGAAAGCACACATAAATAACAAAAATATAACTGCATTATCGAGGAAAAAAGGGAGTAAGCATGCATGTCGATTCACCTTGCACAATATTTTTTCTAGCTTTAAAGTACGAACGAATTAAAAAGCTAAAATGTCATCTATACATAACTATATATTGGTAAACGTTTTCTTCTCTCGTCCACTTAGGTTCGAGTCCGCCGTCCGACACGTTTAGGAATCACTCCAAGCTCAAGAGATTTCTTACCACATTGGTGCAATTCAGTGGACAAATATCACCACAGACTAGTGAACGAGTTAAGGGTCAAATATTCACCCTAGTGGTAAGTACACAAACGAATTACGTATCACGTTTTTATAAAATATAATTCGATTTTTAGCAATAACTTGTTTTGATTCTTGTTAAGCTGTATAGTGTATAGTCATTTAGTTTATCGAGTTCTAATATTTTATTGTCTCGACCTTAAAATATCGATATTGTTTTTATCTATTAATTATATTGTGTGCAATATAACTTTGATACAATAATAGTATTTAAAAATTACATAGGTTAGGCTTCAAACTAAGAATATAGACAGTAGGGAAATTAATTAAATGTATACCTCAATTTGTCTTAAGTTCAACGGCCAGCGCAGCATTTTGTCTTATATACCAGGTGATTAATTTAATTTAGGTCACTCATTATTCAAAAAGTATTAATGTTTTTGAAAATATTTTTTTACAAGGTTCCAATTCGTTAAAATATTATTTTTAAATATTCTCTAACCTCATAATTTTTTTATGTTTTTTTTTTTATACAACATACCGTTTTAATATCATCTCTTCCCAAATTCGATTTTTGTGTATCGAAATACTTAGAAAAAATATTCTGCTCTAGAATATGAAATTAAAACTGTATATTATCAATCAAAAAAGAAAAAAACCATAAAAAATGTTAAGGATAAAATATTATAAAATATAGAATTCATTTTTAAATGTTTTTTAACGACTAGAATCCGGGTGGTATTATTTTTTTTTTAAGCATATTTATTTTTTTTTGAAATAATGAGTGTTCAATCATCATTGAATCATCCAGTAAATAAAACCGTATTCGCTTAATAATTAATTATTAATAGTAATAATGAATGTAATCAAAATATAATTTATAATTTATTTATTTATTCACTCATTGGTCGTTATTTTCACAGAACAATTTGATAAGTGTTGAAGAATTTCATCATAATATTCAAGAAATGACAAACTTTCCATTACGACCATTCGTACTGCCGTTTTTAAGGACTCACCTACCTTCACTACATCGTGATCTGCTGTTAATGGCCCGTAACAACAAACAGGTAAAGCACTTCATTGCAAGTAGATGTTATAGCAAAATTCATAAACAATGACAAATGACAATCAATCACATTTTAACAAATGGACAAAACTAACGAAATATGCTTTCGGGTGTTAATTGGATATTATATTTTATTGTTCCCTCATTAATAAGCTTTCTGTGAAAACGATTCAATATTATAATTATAGGACTGGGATTTAAATTTTTACTTAAAAACTCGACAAAATATCCAATAAAAATTCCCTGCGATTTCTATAGGTTTACAACAATACTTATGTGTATTATTACATTATATTTTTATTTTTGTTACTAATATTTCAAAATATAGGTTAAAAATTACATATAAAAAAAAATAATGCACTTTCAACGTCTATATATGAATAGATAAATTAACTTCGCCAAATGGAAAAAATGCACCAAGAAGAGTTCGTTGTTATATTATTATTTGACTCAATACTATCAAAGTAAATTATTTTTTTTTCAAATAATGAATTTCAGTATTCTATATTTTAATTATTATAGAGGAAAATTAGTCGATCAAATTAAAAATTAATTATACCAGTATCGGTTGTTGCTTAATCTGAAACACATTTGTCTTCTACGTTTTATATACAAAGCAAAGACGTATTTACCTATTAGCGAAAAAAATGCATTCTACAAAATAAGAAAATTTTCTTCGTATATTAATAGTAGCATGGCTACTAAATATTTTTACTCTGCAAGAAAAATTGAGGATATGTTTTTGGGTATAGTGCTCTGGAAAAATATCTAGTGTGCTACATTTTGTTAGGTTAGGTTAGGTTAGATTTTATTAGAATTTAATTAAATTTTTTTTTATTGTTGTTTATTTGCGTTTGCATGGAAATAAACAAAACGTTGCGAAAATCGGACTCTCAAAAGTGGGTCAGAAGAAAGATATTGTACCCAGTCCAAAGTCTTATCAATACGTTAAAAATACAAAGTCCGATCTATGTCACACTCTCTTAAATTAACCACTTCTGGCGAATGCCGTAATTACACAAATAAATAGAGGCCGATCACCAGAACACTAAAAATGTTTAAAAGATGGTAAAAGTTGACGACCCCTGCCATATATACCAGTATATAGGGCATAGGTACAGTATACAACATTTGACGATATTTTATTTATCGTTTTAATATCGACGGAAAAATTGCACTTTTTACTAATACCCAACTTTAAATGAATCGTCTGGAAACTTTGTTCTCATTTTAAAACTTTAACCGTTAGTTTTTTTTTAACTAATAAGAAAATACAAATTGTGTTTCTCGTTGCTTTTCACTCGAATCGTTATATCCACGTTTTTTAGTTCCGACAGTCCTGAGCTGAACCATTTGATATATAACTTATATATATATATATATATATATGCGCCGGGGACGTTCAAGCGAAATTGTTAATCGCAGCGACAAAGGTTTATGCTTCCATAATAATAATATGTAAGCCGTCTGTCACACTTTTTGAAGTTGCCGGCGGCTGATATAGTTACATGGGTAAAACGGATATCTGATAGTTGATAATTTAAAAGGGAATAATTGTTACTATATATACTATAATATGTACTTGTATACGAGTTGTACCTGAATTATATAATATGCATTTCTTGATGTGACATCCCCCCCTGGAAAGCTCGAGGCATATTTCGGAATATTATATTATTATTAATGAATTATAACTATATACCGTATTATTCGCATTCACCCCGTTGACAATTTTCGTATAAGTACCTACGACTCGACTATTTGTTTTTTTTTTTCATTAAAATCGAATCGGTTTAACAATAGCAATGGTTATAGGTATATTATGGATATATTGTTTGCATATTGTATGAACAAAAATGAAAAGCATCGAAAAATAATATTACTTTCTAAGCCCACAATATTATTTTTCCAACCTCATATATTATATGTTTTCCAAATAGATATTACTATATTATTATTATCTGCTTTGGTACCTGCTATTAAAGTTTCAAATAATGAATCTCAAACAACTCCTCAAAGACTTATTTCACTTTATTTAGAAAAACGTCTTTAATACTTTCATAATAACATTTAAAAAATAGAAACTGTTTATTTGTTTTGTATATTTTATTTTGCGTAACATTTAATAATGTTCCAATCAACGGCTAAAACCGACGAAATAACAATACAATACAACTATAGCGTGTTAAATATAGGTAAAAAAAATTAATAAATCGGGCGTGCTCGTCCACAAACTTAAAGTACAACAATGATTATGTGTAATAAAATGTTTACATGTATATGAATAAAAAATGTTACAATATCTAGGTATAATATTATCATCTAAACCAACAACATTATTTTTACGAGTTACAACCCAATATATCTGTGCGCCGAATGTACATTATAATATTATACTATCTATTTTGATATTTAACACTTCAAACAACAAATCGTAGACAATTTAAACAAAACTTATTTTTCTTTATTTAACAAAAAACATTTTTTTTTCTATTTCATAATAATCTAACAGATCGTACAGGACAAATTATTTTAATCGGAAAAAACTGTTTAATTTATTTATATATTTCATTTTACGTAATGTAATATTTTCATGTTTCAATAAACGGCTTATAACGATGGAATGACAATACAATACGACATAGCGTTTTATACATTAGGTAAAAAATGCTTTAAAAAAATAGTAAATTGGACGTTCTCGTGTTACATAATAATTAATAAATCATAAACTATGAGTTAACATACTGTAGTAAACCCTACATGTACTAGTAATATTGTAATAATAATTGTAATTTGCAACAAATTGTTTGCATCTATATAAATAAAACGTTTAAAAACATCTCAGTATAACATTATCGTCTAAACTCTAAACCAACAACATTATTTTTACAATCAAATATATCTATGTGCCGAATGGACATTATTATTATCTGTTTTGGTATTTAACGTTTCAAACAACAATGAACAAATCGCAGAAAACTTTTCGAAAAGTTATTTCACTTTATTAAACAAAAGTTTTTAAATTTCTGTTTTGTAATAATCTAACGAATCTTCCTTGCTACACTCAATCAATGAAAACAGTTAACTTGTTTTGTATATTATTTTTACATAACATGTCATAATGTTTCAATAAACGGCTAAGCCGACGGAATGACAATGCATTAATTATTACGACATAGGGTTTTATACAATAGTTAAAAAATTAAAAGATAAATAAAACGAAATAGTGATTCGGGTGTTCTCGCTAACGAGTATGTCGATAAAAAGCAGACTTGAAACCATAAGTATAATAATAATATTATAAATATAGCAATAGCAATCATCTGGCAGTGGACTTCACCGCGGGAGAGTCTTAATATATAATATTATATAGATGAAACTTTCGACCGCACGACACGCGGGTTGTGCCGAAAGTGGCTGTCGAGCATTGTAGGATGTGGCGGTATTATATTATTATTATTATTATTATTATTATTATTATTATTATTATTGTTATAAAGACTAGGGAATGGCCGGAATCCGGGAAGGGAGCGGAAAAGAAAAAATATCAAAGGAGAAATCCCGTCAAAAATGAACCTCTAATGTGTAGTTGTGTCTCGTCCATTACCGGGCCCCGCATGTGTTTCGGCAACAGCCGTCGCTCGGGCTGCTTCTAATGAATTCCGTCCGAACGGTCAGCGCTTTCACGGGGGTGGTTATGGATGGTTAGGGGGTGCACGTCATGTCCCACGTGTGTCGCTTAAATGACTCCACAGGCGCAGTGGTGGTGATGGTGGTAGTGGTGGTGCGGTCGTCGTCGTCGGTGCTTAAAACCGTATGCAATTTTCAAGTATTTGTGAGGGCGTAAACGGAGTCGTAGGGCCTTTCGGGGGTGGTGAGGAGGGAGTGGAAATTATTATAGCTTTTTTCGTCGACACGCGAGGTCAACGTTTTTTGTTTTGTGTTTTCGCGTTCGATTTCTCATTTTGTTAGCACGCGGTTGTTATATTATATAGTTATACCACCCTATACAGTGTATATATATATATATCCACACAGCAATGATATGTTTATACAATGATAAATAAATATTTCAAAAAAATATTTAATGATTAATAAATTATAAGATTTTTATTGATAATACATTTTTATATATTATCTAATTCCTAATAAATATTGATTGAACCCTTTGGTTAATTATTAATCAAAATCAAAAATAAATATTTAATAAATATAAATTATTACTAATAAATTTATATTTATTTGTGATTTTGCAATGGTTAATAAATGTACCATCAAACTTAACTTACATTGAATACCAGGAAAACAAATGTTAAATAAATATAAAATAAACAACTGATATTAATATTAATTAAACATTTTATTCTTATTAATACCAAACAATAAAAATGGAGTAATTAATTTAGTTATTTTTTTCAATTTGCCTCTTCAGGTTAAATGGAGCTTGAGCAAGTACATATTTAATAATGTCTTCCATTTCATTTTGAGTACCGTGTTTAAACTTTTCTTGAGTTTTAATGGCATCTAAAAATTAAATAAGAAAAAATGTAAAAAATAAATATAGCTAAGTATATTCATTATAAATAGTACCTAAACAACTAGAACATACACAGTAACTTATTTTTGCAGATTAGGAGCAAAGATTTTTTATGAAATTATCCAATCCTGATACTAGATTTATAAAACCTGTTATTACATGGCATTTACAACACTAGAATGTTTGTTTGTATGAATGTTATTGTATAGTATATTATACATTTTATTAGTTAAAATTAATATTTATATAAATATACAAACAATTTTTTATTTATAAATTATTTAATTTTTATTTCAAGTTTCATTATTGTCTTACAAATCTTACTAAATTAATAATCATGGTGCACCCACCCCTAAATTTTGAAAGACCATTACTTAAAAATGATGCATTCCCCACACCGTTGCCTACTACATAATAAAATCAATGTTTATATTGTATATATATATATGTATATAGTCATAATATATCTTACCAAATATTACGGAACAAGTTGCTAAATTTGAAAATTTCTGTTTTCCTTTCTTCCCAGTATATGAGAAGTCTTTCAATAACTCATCTTTAAATAACTTAGCCATAAGCCTTTTTACCATAGATTTAACATTTTTTCCACCAATATAAGATAATTCATTCACCTAAAAAATGCGTAAATATATTATAATAATTATTTTATATGTTATAAACCCTATAAAGGCAAAACTTTAAAATTTAAAAACCTAGGATCAATCACCATCATCTCCCTCATGATACAGCTAATATTTACAATATACATACAACTCATCCTTTATACCAGTGTATCTCAATCTGTGGTAAGGCGTACCTCTAGGGGGAACTCAAAAATTTTTAAGGGGTACAAATCTGGCCAACATGTATGTAAGTCTTTAAATTTTTTTATATATATTTTAGTTTAGTAACTAAGAAAGGGTACCCAAAAAATGTATTGATAAAAAGGGGTAGTGTGTATAAAAGTTTGAGAATCCCTGCTCCATACTATAATGTCTATAACCGAATAAACAAATAATGGTCAATAGGTAAAAGAAACTTGGCCATGTTCTTCAAAGTCCTTTAACTATAATCATATATGATTACTGTTATAATATCCTTAGTAATTTAGTTATTAATTAACTTAGTTGCTTTTTTAGAATATATATACACAAGTAGGTATACAGCAATAATGCATCCTTGATACAACTATAATACTATTTAGCACAGAACTTTTAATTATTGTTTCCTTGGTTAGTAAATGCTTCAATTACTATATTTATTTGGTTACAAAAGTTGAATTAAAATTTATTAAAACTTAATATTTCAACCATTTAATAACTAAATCAAAGATGATATAGTTTCTTACTAAGTTTGTGCGGAATGCTCCATCTCCCAAAATATTACTTTCCAATGTATCAAGATCTGTCATATTATCGATGGGTAATGGGCAACAAGTCATGTCATTTAATGATGAGAATATCTTATTGTTGACAGAAGAATCTTTTGTTGGCATACTATTTAAACGTATCTCAATAAAATCAAATCTTTGAGCCATATCTCTTTGATTATTTATGATACGCCGTAATTCATGTTTGATAAATGCCAACATGTGTAAAGTTTCTTTTTGAAAATCTTTGCCTGTATGAAATTAGTAAATATATAATATATAAAGTATATTTTGGTATCAAACTGAAGCATTACCTGGTGTACTACTGCCTGGTGTTACTTTAGTTACAGCTTCTATAGATACGTCTAATAATTTAGGTGTTCTGATACATACTTCTGAACTTTTTTCATCTGTTAAAATGTAATTAAGATTTAAATAAAAAAAGTAACTTTATTATTATAAAAAAATATTTACCAAGATGAACATCAGTAGACTCTAATTTATCTTCAACAATGTCTTCATTTGTATCTTTATCAAAGTTTGATTTTGGCACTATAAAAACAGAACATGATTATATATATATTTAATACTTCTACCTTCATGACATAAATCATTTTTAATAATTATTAATGAATAATAAATGCATAATCACTTACCATTCTTATAGTTATCAGTCACATTTGACAATATATCATAAGACAGCTGTTTAACTATTGATGGTTTTTGTTGACTTTTAAGCGCTTTAAAAAAATAATTATATATTACATCTTAAAAATAACACAATAAAAATGTATTTATTAAATAAAAACTTACTTTTAAACTTTTTTGGAGAAGGAGACCAACCTGCATATTTTATTGATTTATGATCAGACTTATTAGATTTATCATCATCAGAATCTAAATAAAATAATTATTGTTATAGGTAAACAAATTTAAAATAAGCAGATATATTATTTTTTAATCGGGTAGTTAAACAAGTAAAAATAATAACCTGAATACTCAGGACAATCTGAATATGAGTGATTTTTTTTTTCTTTTATTTTTCTCTTGGACTTCATCAAGTCACCAGTATAATCTGATAGATCACTTTGTATACACCCTTTTTCTGCCAAACTGTTAGCTTCTCCCAATGATTCTATAGTATAAAAAAGGTATCAAATTGTAATGTCTTGAATAGCAAAGAATTTTTTAATTAAACAATATTTTTTTACTGATATTTGTTTTAAGAACTCTTGCTTTATGATAAACAAATTCAATTTCATTAGGAATAGTTTTTAGTTGTATGTATTTTTTAATCAAAGCTCCATTTTTTGGCCATGCACAAGTCCCATTTTTTGAAATCCAAATACTAGGTACAGGTTCTACAGAGTCATCACCGAAAAAGTGAACTACTGAATAAGTTGCCATTTTAATACTATAATAATACAACAATAAATAAAAATATTAAATAATAATAAATATCATAGAAAATTAAAATAATTTAAAAGGGTAAGTACCTATACACATATTATTTAAATATTAACAATCATCATTTTTTTCAATTCAGAATTAATAATAATAGTAAATAATAAAATAAAATAAATAAGTAAGTCAATTTATTTAAGTTGTATTTATACATAAAATTAATAATTATAAATATACCTAATTTAACTAATTAATTAAATAACATCAAGAGTATGTAAAATGGGGTATGCTACATTATTATTATCATTATCAAATAATATCATATACTTAGAAAATTCTGTTAACTCTATATCAATTATAGTGTAATCTTCTGCAGCTGATAATTCATCAACTAATGCTATGCCTAACTTTAAGCTATTCATAGGTTTTTCAAAGTAACAACAAATTTTATTAAATTTTTTAGCCAAAAATACATATCTATCATTAATAGAATCTTTACAAATATTTAATACTTTAAAAATACATAATTGTTTATCATATTCATAACCTATATAACAATCTGAAATAGACTTTATATCTATTTTAATTCTATTTTTAATAATGATTTGGAACTGAACGGTAGTAAAGTGTTCAAGTAAAGGTCCATTAACATGTTTTTTTTTGTATATTATTTCATTGTGTAGATTGGTATTTAATTTAGATTCACTAAAGGTTAAAAATTCTTGATAGCGTTTAATTACTTGCTCTAATGGCCTCTCATGTTTTCTTACCATTTTTTTTAAGAACTTCATGTAGTTTTCAAAGGGAAAACATGAGCATTCCTCTAAAGAGCCGAATTTCCTATAATCATCTACTATATGGATTAACCCATGGATGTTATGAGATGAAAATTGAGGTCCGTATATTTCTTCAAATTTTTCAACAAAATGTATAAGAAGTTTTTCACTGAAATTGACCAATTTTTCAGTACTTACAGGGCATAAAAGAATTCTAAAGGCTACATGTAAACACATGAAATGAATATAACATTCATCCAGTAAAATTCCTTTTAGCACTATTGGCCCAGTATAAAGTAAGAACTGTCTAAACTCTGTTGCTTTCCACCTCATTATATCATTTAATCCCCTAGGTTTTCTTGAAAAATCAACAGTTACATATTTTTTATTAAATAAGAGACGATTGGTAATTACATGTACATTTCGACTTTGTATGCGAACATTTACAGGGGATTTTTTAAATATACCCAACCATAATAAAATCAATTTCTTAACAATGCCTAAGCATACCAAATGCATATAATCAATACTGAAATCGTCCACCATATTTATATAAGGTATTTCAGTTAAAATTGATATTGTATTGCCTATATGATGTTCATCATCGACACGGTTTATAAAATCTAAATGAGTTCTTTTGCGAAAATTTGTACCTAAAAAACACATGGTATTATTTATACGTTCACCCTCAACGGTGCACCTTGGACAGGAATAATATCCAACATGCCCTTTGGTGTTTAAAATAAAACTCTTAGCTGGAGTATCACAACAAAATGTTTCTACCTTGACATTTTTTCTACCATAAGCAGTATCCATACCATTTTCTGCTAAAAATTTAAGTTCATCAACAAGATTTTTTAAAAATGAATTACTACACTGTGGTTTTTCTTTCCCCCAATAAAGACCAACTAAGAAAACATTAGATTTACAAGAACTGTACCGAGCATATGCAAGAATTGGCCAAAAGGCGCTAGAGGAACTTTTTGTTAGCGGCAAACCATCAATACCAACAACCAATTTAATTATATTTTCTTTAATAATTGAAAAATTACAATGAGATTTCAAACCATTTGCAATACCAAAATGGTAATAATACCCAGATTGAATAGTTTGAATTTTGTTAGGTTTATTAGGTGTCTTTAACACAGTTCTAGCATCAACTGGAAAATGACTGAAACATTTATGATTTTTTAAAAGTTTTAATAAAGCAGATAGTGCAGATAATGTAATATTATGTTCAATTGTCCAGTTAGCAATAAGTTTAAGAATTAAACATTGATTATCATATAAAATATTATTAGAATTTATTGAATATTCATCATTAGAATCAGAGCTACATGATTCATTTTGTAGATCATAATAATCAGATATGTCTACATTATTATCATCAAAATTAATAGTTGAAAAAGAAAAGTTAAATATATCATCAGTATTAATATTATTAGAAAAAATATCATCATTAACAATTACACTACGAGATGATATATCATGGCTTTCTACAACTAAGTCATTATCATTATCTATGGAGGTACTTGGTTGTGGTAAAAAGTTTAATTGTTCTTGATTTTCAACAATAAAATCAATGGTTTCCATATCATTCAGATATCTTCTACGCTTAGTAGATTTACTTTCAGATTGACTAGACATATTTATAATTAATATAAAAGAAAATAATGATTATTATTATATGTATGACATATATTACCTATAGCAAAATAATATTAGTGTAAAATATGGCAATAGTTATAAAATAAACACAATTAATGAAAACACTTTACTACCGACCAGCTAACTTCTAACTATTAATAATTTTTTGTAAAACAAAGAAATTAAACAACTAAAACTTATTAACCACGTCTGAAGCGGTAAATTTATAATTTATAAGTAGGCAGTTATACAGATATAAAAATTATTGACATAAATATAAAACATTTAGCTTGATACATTACATTTGCAACTTTCAAATATCGGCATCAAATTTTACTTCATCCAATAACCTTTTTAAAAGGAAAAGCAAATTTATAATTAACTTTAAATTGTAATGAAAAACTTATAAGGTCAGAGTATTGTTAACAATTGAAGACTATTCCAATATCATAAATATTAATTTTGATGTAGGTACATAATATGAATAACATGATTTATAAAATATATTTTAATCTTAATACACTACTTACACAAGGCTACAACATACTTAAATAATTTAGGTTTATAATAATACCTTTATTTTATAAGTAATAAGTTATCAAACTACTTGTTCAAGTAGGAAATGTATTAATACCTATATACCTTAAACGAAAATTTTGTTTTAGGCGCAATTCGTCTATGGTCGAAATTTGACCACACTAGCCCGCCATTAAATACATGTATAAGTTTATATAGAATTAACAATATACGTAGGTAATACAAAATGTAATTTAATATCTAGCTATTTGTTTAATTAACTATTACAGTTTTTATATTGTTCTATTCATTCTGATTCTGTCTACATCGTTTTCGTAAGTAGTTATATTTTATAATATTAATAACAATAATAAGGAGCACGATAATGAAAAAGTAGCAGGTACTTACCGAAAATGTATAGGTATACAACGTCAAATGTATTTGTATTACTGGACAACTGGACGACTGAACCGTCTTTGACATAAATTATAAAATATAAAAACGCGAACGATACAATAATAATAAAGCACATATACGGCATACGCGTGGAGACAAAATGTCACGTCAACTGAATTTGTATTGCTGGAATACTCGATAACTGGACAACTGTAAGGCGCGTCTTTGATACAAATTATAAAATATAAAAAACGCGAACGATACAATATAATAAATACATCTACCATCTACGGCATACGCGCGGAGACAAAATGTCTTAAATTATAATATGACTGTGAGTGTGAATTGTGAATTGTGATGCACAAATGCACAATGTACTAACACTATGTACTATGTAGCACCACTGGACGAATAATAAATTATCAAGTTACGTAATAATAACATAAGTAGACTCTTCTATAAATAATGAGTATTGAGTTTGTAGCGGTTTATCAGCGTTTTCAAAGCGGTCGCGGCGTATGCGCAACGGAAACAACGGTCGTTACATGGTTTTCCCCGCTGATTAAGAAATCGCAACAACAACACATTTCTATATTTATAACATATTAAATGTTAATATTCATTTATGTCATATCTTAATATTAGTTTAATCATATAATTTAATTGGAAATAAAATGTTCATTTTTCCAATGAACAGATTACAAAAATTGTATTTAAAATATAAATATAACATCAATGTTCACTTTTAAAATTAAATTGTAATTAATCTTACAATATTAAATAAATGTTAAATATTTAAATTATTAAATTATAAAATGTTTATTGAAAATAAAATATTTATAATTAAATAATTATTAATTACTGTTAAATATTTGAAAATTTACTAAAAAAATAAAATATATATTAAAGTAGAATTAACTTTTAATTTTAAATATTTCAATTTCAATTCAAAATTAATATTTATTTAATCGTTTACATTGAAAAATGCTGTGTGGGATTGTTCGAATAATTATTCGATAATTTTAATTATTAAGTTATATATTTTATTATTCGATAGTTTTGATTATTCAGTCTTTTATAATATTATTTAAATTATTATTCGATAGTCAATACGAATAATCGAATAATATCCGATAGTACAATTTATTCAGTGGCCATCACTAAATTGTAT